>NW_025391375.1:0-6194 GCF_016433145.1 Gracilinanus agilis | reverse complement strand
CTAAGGTCCATTCTAGCTCTAAAATTTATGACCGTATGATAATAGTCCCTCCAATTTAAATATTAAGCCAGTTCGTCTTTTATCTTCCATCCATGTTGAACTGCTATCAAAACTTCACAATGATTCAGTGGCATTCCCCGTTATCAAAAGCTCAGCCATGGCATTAATGGACTACGGAGACCCGGAGTACCTCTTCCTCGCTCAGCATTCCGCGGACACAAGCCATTAAAAGATCCTGAACAGCACACGCAGCCGTTAATATCACATGTACTGTGCTCTGGCAGCCATTACCGTCACTCCAATACAGTATCGATAATTGGCAATAAATGTCAGCCTATCGCAATTACAACATCGTGGGCTGTATTTCAAGAGGAACTCATCATAATAAAAAATATATATGGTTCCTGATCACTGGCCATATCGAAGCCCAAGCACGAGGGGCTGAACAGGATCATTTAGCTAACTAAAGTTGGAAAGATATTCAAATAATAAGGCCCACAGGATGGAAGATTTAGAGCTGGAAGGCACCTTAGACATTGTTGAATCTAATTTCTTACAGATGAGGAAACTGAGGCCCCCAGATGATAAATAACTTGTCCAAGGCCAGCTAAGAGATCATAAATTTAGAACTGGAAGGTCTTAGAGATCATGGAGTACAATTCCCTCCAGTTTACAAATAAGGAAAATGAGGCCCACAAACATTAAATGACTTGACCAAGGTCACACAAGCAGCAAGTGGCAACAGAAGAGTTCAAACTAAGATCCTCTGACTCTAAATCTATTTAGTTCTTTCTACTCAGACAAGAATCTCTGTTCAACACGCATTTATACGCAGCTGCTCTGTGCACGGCTTTGTAATAATGATTAGTCTTAAGAGTTGGTAACACATGAGTTCAATTCTTGCCTCTGCTGTTTAGAGCAGGGCCTGGCACACAGTAGTTGCTTAATAAATGTTCATTGACTTGAATTCAACTACTAGATATTGGCAAGTGTCATGTACCTCTGGGAGCCTCCTCACATGCCTCCATCGGGCACATCTACACTCTAGATGAGTCACAATCTGTGTCTGCACAATTGCTGCCAAGTACGTGCCACACACACATTGGGCTCAGTGCCAGGGTTACAAAAAAAAAAAAAAACACTCTAAAGTCCCTCAAGCACTCCCATTCTGCTGAAAGGAAGAACGCAATTCTACTTGTCAGTTTTCTTCTACTTCATGACCACAAATGGTGGCCCCAGATAGCTGCCTTGCAGAGGGATGATGCTGGTCACAAAAACCACCAGTGAGCAAATACAGAGGAATCAAAAAACCCAGAGCACATGTTCCCTCTAATGGGGATACATACGTGTCCTGCATGAGGGCCATCGTGTTATTTTACATGGAACAGATGCTGAGAATTGCCCTCTGCCAGACTTGGAAGAAGGAATGGGAAGGAATGGAAGAAGTGAGAAGAAAAGGCCCCCTAAAGGTACAAATGATAACAGAGAAAACTGGAGAAGAAGAGAGGGGATGGGAAAGGAAAACATTCTTCCACCAGCAGTTCACTTCAGTGATACAAAGATCTATACTGTATAATCAAACAGAGGTTCAAAACTTTAGACCTAAAGGGATCTAAGAGTTTACCTAATCCAATCCTCCCACTTTACAGATGAAGAAACTAAGGCTTAAGGGGATCCACTGACTCCAAAACTAGTTTCATGGCACAAACTCCTTCTGATAAATAAACTGAGTTCCTAATAGGATAGACTCTAGAAACAGAAAGGTGCTTCCAGGTTCTTTAACGCAAATGCTTCATTTAAGAATGGAGAAACTCGGGACCAAAAACGCAGACTGTTTTGCCCCAGGACCAGACAGGGAACAAGCCTCAGAGCCCTACTGACCTCCAGGGCCCCCAATTCCAAAGGCAGCTCTCTTTCCCTGGCATAACATCCCCTCAGTAAGAAAGTCTGCCATTCCTTTAGAAAGCCATAAATACATATTCCAGTGATGCCCAGGGGTTCAGAAGAGATCCCTCCACATTCTTAGAAATGCAAATACCATCTTCCAGATTCCCAGTTTGCCACAAGTGAGCATCCCTAATTAGCATGTGGAACCTCAAGCCACAGCCTAGGGCGTTCCAGCCAAAGCCAGATGGGCTGGTCAGTGGGGAGACTCCCAGAGGCTTCTCTGACCACAGCACTCCAAGGGAAGCTCATTTTTCTTTAATTACTCTACAGACAGCAGTGTCACAATTCATGGCCATCCCCACCGCCAGGTGAAATTTATTGATTGAAATAAAACCATTAACTTTGTTATTGCATCCTCTACCTCTGCAAAGGAGGGGAGAAGCAGCAAGCACCTGTCAAATGTGAACAGTGTTCAATGACAGCAGAAACTATTCCTTCCAAATTAATTTAGGCCAAATGGCCAGGGTGGGAGGACAAGGGAAGATCTCTTAGTCAAGTTCTCAGGTATCACTGTGAATTGTGGGTATAGATTTACAAGGAAACTGTTAGTCAAAAAATAAAAAAGAGGGACTCTCAAAAAACATATAGTAGTGTGAGGGAATCAAGAAACTGATTCAAACATCAGCTCTGTAAAGCCAGGAAATCATGTAACATCTTTCAGCCTCAGTTTCCTGATCTGTAAAATAAGCACCTATAAAAGAAACATATATATAAATAAACAAATTATAAATATTATAAAAATATATTCCTGAGTCTCAGTTCCTTCAACAGAAATAAGGGAGATGCGGGGGTTGGACAGGGTTGGACTAGATGACTTGTGGGGTTCCTTCTACACCCCGGATGAGAGCATAACTCTATGATACCATGAATACATTTAAAGGATACAGTTTTAAAATATCAGATAATTAATATTGAGGATTTGTTCTATAGAAGCAAGGTCATTTTCATGTAACTAAACCCTCTGGCTGAACCCTTGTTGTTTACAAGGCTGAAGAAGAGTACACGCTAAGGCATGTTTAGGTTGATTGTTAAAGTAAAATTTTTTAATTGCTGAAGCTTGTCATTCCACCTAAAGAATCCTTGAAAAGCATGTACACCCAAAAAAAAAAAAAAAAGGCCCAGATTGGTGGCCAGAAGGAATCCTGAACACTTCCCAGATGAGCTGGGCCAATGGACATCATTCTCCAAATTGATGCATTATTGAAAAGGGAGTGGGGGTGGGGTGGGGTTTGGGATGGAATGAAAGAGTATTTCTGAGAGTCCTTGTAAAGGCAAAGAAGCATCTGAATAACTCTGGAAAACAATCTCTAAGTAAAAAACAAGCTCATTAACTCTGCATTGGACATATCCGGGCAACACTGTCTACCCTATAAAATAAACCACACAGTGTTCCTAGTGCCAAGATCCAGAGTGGGGTCCTTGAGCTTCACAAACAATAACAGCCTGAGCCTTGTGCATTAAAGCTGCAAAAGGCCCTTCTGGCATCTCAAATTGCACAACCAGCCCTTATTGCCCATTGTGGCTGCTTACGTCATGCCAGATTTATTGCTCCATGAAAACATGCAATATCAGTGTTGACTGTTACCATGGAGACATCTTTATGAGGTCAAAATAACACACAAATTGTATATAAACAGGACTTTTAGCCAATGGGTCTCTCAAATGGGACTGGGTCATTACCATCATCAGAGAGGATTTTATTTATGGGATGCTGCTCATGTGAAAAATAACCTGAGAATGAAGGAACATAATATAATCAAAAGACACAGGTTCAAATCCTTCCCCTGCTGCTTATCAGCTATGTTCACTTCAACAAGGCATTTAACAGGGACTCCGTTTTCTCATTTGTAAAATGAAAGAGTTGGATTAGATGTACTTTGAGGTCCTTTTCAGTTCAAGATCTTCCTATGACTTTCAATTGTTTTCCTTTAAATTTATTCTAGTTTGTACACAGGATTTTAGAAACACAAAGACCCTTGGTGTGGTCTGCCTATAAAGCCAGATGTTCTCTCCTAACCTTTGGTTCATGAGGCCACATAGATGCTACTTTGGTAACAAATAGATATCAAAATGACCATTTCTTAAAACAAACAAACAAACAAACAAACAAAACAGAAACAGAAACAGAAACAGAAACAGAAACAGAAACAGAAACAGAAACAGAAACAAAAACAAAAAAACAACCCTTACCTTCCATCTTAGAATCAATACTAAGTATCTGGTTCCAGAGCAGAAGAGTAATTAAGGATAAAGCAATTAGCGTTAAGCCCAGGATCACACAGTTGGAAAGTATCTGAATCCAGATTTGAACCTCAGACTTCCCATCTCCAGGCATAGCTTTCTATCTACTGAGACACATAATTATTTTTTTTTAAAGGAATATCCATTCAAAGCCATCTCCCATTCCAGAATAGGGCCTCAAAACCAACTGGAAACAAAGCACCTCACCTCCAAGTGGTAAGCACAATTTCATTTTCCTCTGTGTAATATAAGAAAGAAACAAAATTAGACTTGATATAAAGGAAACTTCCAACTCATTAGACTGTCCCAAAGTGGCATGAACCACCCTGGTGCACAGCAGGTTATCCGTTACTGAAGGTCTTCAAACCAAGCTGGGATGAGCACTTGTTGGGAATGGCACAGAGGAGAGTCCTCTACAGAGATGAAACCTTCCTCCTCTGAGAACATTCATGATAAGAAACCACAGTCGTATGGCACGAATGAGAGCCTGATTCAAAGGTGTGGTGTGTGCTAATGACAAGTATAGCATCAGCACCCAACAGACATCTCGGCAAATTCCCCCCAAAAGTTGATCCTGACAAAGGCCAGATTTCTGCTCTCTAAATTCACTGGAGAGAAGAAGCTTAGGCAGATAGAACCTTTGTCTTCCAGCAGGAAACAAAGTTGTTTTTCTCCTCAAATCCTTGCAAAGAATCTTGATATGATTAATGATCTCTCTACCCTGCAGCTTTTCTCACTATCAAAGGAATTACTTAATCTGAATTCATGGCAGTTTTAAGTGCCAAGTGTGCAGTTAATAGTAGAAATCAAAATGAAGTCATTTAGATGGTGAATGTCACATCAAAACGCCCTGCCAAATTTCCTTCTGTATTAATGAGAAGGACAGACTCAGTCTGTTCCTTCAACACCTTCAACTGGAAATACTTTTATCAACTGAAATGTTTCTTCAATAATCAAACTCAAGTTGATGCTAAAGAGAAAAGAATATTCAACAATAGCAATTAACACCTCTCCCTAGAAAACAGCGAATTTCTCTGAAAGTCCTTGAAAGTACAGATGCCTCAAGAATTTCCTAATTGTGCCAAGTGGAAAACCTTCACTCCACACTACTCCGAGAAAGGCAAAAACACAGAACTAGAGCTCGTGCCCTCAGGGAGCCTAAAGAAAATGGGAGCGCTGGGGGGCTCTGATGGATACCATCACCCAAATTCTTCCTGGTTATGGTGAGGAAACTCAAGAGGGTATATCTACACACACCAGTAGAGATTTGTGCAAGCTGTAATTCCCTTTCTCATGGGTCACAGATTTGGAACTAGAAGAGATCTTGGAATTGGACACTTTTTACAGATATTCAAACAGGAGCCTAAGGAGATGAAGTGATTTCATCCAGAGTCTGATATAGCTGGTAAGGAGTTAAAACTTGAACTTGGGTCTTCCTAATTCCAAGTCTCTTCTTACTTAACTGACACGAGACAAGTCTCCACCTTTTTTAGCCTTGGTTTCCTCCATCGTCAAATAAAAGGCTTGGACTGGAAGATCTCTAAGGCCCTCATCCATCAGATAAAAGGGTGAACCAAAAGATCTCTAAGGTCTACTCTAGTATGCTGGCAAATGTTTAGCAAACAGCACTCTAATTTTTTTTTAATTGTACATATTATATACTTTTAAGTTCAAACTGCATAATCAACTTTTTCTCTATCACAATTAAAAAACAATAAATCAGACCCTGATTTATAGTATGAGCCAGCTTGTGGAATATAAATACAGTGAAAATTTCATAATCACTTCTAGCAAGCAGGTTCAAGCTGGCCATGATGCACCTCACTCTAAACTGCTTCTAACTCTAAATTGATGATTCCATAAAGATTTGGATTTCTAGAACGTAACTACTTTCCTTCCCCGGCATTTGTTCCAATCTACCATCACCAAAATTCTGACTAGGGATATCACCCAGAACTCGCTCACTAAAACACAAAGGTTAAAATAATTATATATATATATATATA
>NW_025391374.1:0-6602 GCF_016433145.1 Gracilinanus agilis | reverse complement strand
AACAATATTGTTGGTCTAGGGTCGTTCGTGAATCTAAGACTAATGAGATTTTGGCACATTTGTAGCTCAGGCCATTTCTGACACATTGTCAGATTAACCCCAGTGGATATTTAATGTTTGCGAGTAGCTCATTGAGAGTGATCTGGCTGCTTGTCAGCCTTATTCAGATGGCACATGTAAACCAAGTTACCCTTCTGATACCCCATTGGTATGTAAACTGGGTGGGAAGGTGGTTTCTAACAACCTTTGCTATCCTCTGGACTCAAGGAAGACTCAACATCTGAGAAACTGACAGGGCAAACAGTCTGTTGAGCATCGTCTGCTTGAGTTTGTCCAAACTGGCATAATGTCCCCTCATGGTTTTGAACATGTCTCTTGTTATAGGTGGTATGGTGGGTGCTTCAGTGGGATGGGCCTGCTAAGTTGGCCCAAGATCCTTAGATGGTATATATGGATCTAAGCTGAGAGGGGAGTGAGATGCCTGAATGGCCACCAAGGTGTGCTGATAATCACCAGGGCTTATGAATGCTTGTCTCAGCTAAGCACTTGACCCCACAAACAGTGCCCAAACCAAAATGATTAAGTGAGAAGCTGTATATAGATCCACACAGCTCTTCTGGTTACTTGGCTTGGGGTTGGGTTAATGGATAAAGGTTTGTAATAAGGATAATAATTGATACTGTTGGATTAACACAGTTGACTGCAATTTAAACAAATATTCCCTTTCCCCTGTGGCTGTTCAGATCCATCCAAAATCATCTGTACCAATGTTCCCTCAGTCTTTATTTGGGAGCCACAAAATGATTACTCTGACAACCACCAAGGGCTAAAGAACCTAAACTTGAGTAGACTGACAAAATTAAGGTCTTCTGATTTGTGTCCTCAAGACACAACAAATTCTTTCACATCTTAGCATTGAGACCTCCTAGTCAGGAATACTGAAGTTCAAATTTAGCTCTCTAGCGATGTGATCTCAAAAAGTCATTTTATCTCTCTGCCTCAATTTCCACATCTATATAGTCGGATAATAAAATCTACTTCCCAGAGTTTTTTTTAAAGAATAAAATGAGATATTCATAGTTTACAAATCTCAAAGCAATATTAAGTTCTAGGTAAGAGTCTCTAAGTCTGGATCCATATACAGACTTTTTTCTGAGCCATGGGACATGGGGCACTTCAGCATCAGGAATGTAATAAGGGCCTCTTGTGCCTCTCAGATGTTCCGGGAATTTCCAGAAGAATACTTTTGTCTATTTGGTAGCTGCAGAGAACCATTTTAGGACTTCCTGAACCCCTACTGTGAGAAGATAGACATGGATTGTTTTCATTTCAGGGTGGAGTTCACATTGCTGCAGTGAATGATAAAGGAATGGTTCATCAATTGGATTGTAGACCTGAGGTTGATTTGAATGCTTGATTCCCAGCAGTGCACTCTCATGGAGCACCCTCACAAAATCTAAAGGGCTAAGAGTATGCCCAGGGAACTGGAATTGGTCCTGGATGTAGTCTTAGCAGATCTCCATTCCTGTAGCCTGATGTAATGCTAACACTTGATTGGAAAGTTGGTGTGGCTGAAAACAGATTCTGTAGTGGAGAGGATTTCTGGCTAAGACAATGATGTAAAAGGTCTTAGAATTGTCCCATGTAAACTCAAGTAAAGATCCAAAAAAGGACTCCAGGAAAACCAATGACCAAAAAAACACTGAAAAGAAACAAAAACTTCTCCATCTAGGTCAAAACTGTATAACAAGACTGCCAGAATGCAGTTAAAAGTCAAGAGAAGCAGGGAAAGGAACTAAATCAGGCTCCAAATCTTCAAAAGGTGGTTATAAGAGAAATAAAGTGCCCACAATTAAAATTTCTCTGAGAGTACAAGGATAATAGGAATGGTCAAGGAAGCTAAAGATCAGATGGGTGAAACAGATTCTTATTTCCTTTTCTTCAACACTCCTGGCTTAAAAACAAATGGTATTGGACATTTACTGATAATCAGGACAAAGTTTTGTCTTTTTTAATTGACTCTTATTCCTTGCCGGGGTCAGTGTTATAGAAATGGAAGTCTATACTTCCTCAGCTGGTCAGATTTTGGAATAAACAAGATGTTATCCAGTCAGGAGAGGAGTTCCCACAGCATCTCTCACTGAGTGAGTGCATTCAAGGGGTCTGGCTCCTCAAACATTGGTTTACAAAGGGCATCCTATGAGACTTAATGTCACAGATTGGGGAGAAATGAAGCCTTCACTCATTTTCTTACCAGAGTACTTTCAAGCCAAGGGTTTGAGACCTGAGAAATACTTCAGAAACCCTTTCCAACATCCAAAAATAATTTTTATTTTATTTGTTTATTTATAAACCCTTAACTTCAGTGTATTGGCTCATAGGTGGAAGAGTGATAAGGGTGGGCAATGGGGGTCAAGTGACTTGCCCAGGGTCACACAGCTGGGAAATGTCTGAGGCCGGATTTGAACCTAGGACCTCCTGTCTCTAGGCCTGATTCTCAATCCACTGAGCTACCCAGCTGCTCCCCCAAAAATCATTTTTAAAAGCCTTGCTATCAAAGGGGATAGCTCTACTGACATCTGGGCCTTCAGTTCTCCCATCTGCCTTCATGGCCCTGTGATTCCATTTCTTTAGAGTGGTTGATTTTTAGGTTTTTTCATTTTCACCTCATCATAAAGAAGAAATTTGCAAATTACAGAGAATTATCTTTAAACTCAGTGTTCCAGTTTGGGATTTTTTCCCTATGAATTTTTTCTATATTCCTATTTTGATTAAAATGTTTTTTTTCTTTAGAAAAACCACCAAGAGATTTATATGGCAAATCATCAATATTGTGTATCAAAGTAAGAAGGATTAGTTTTCACGGGAATTGATAAAAAATTATCACATGGTTGAGTCCAAGAGCTTCATTCCCAGAATCCTTTGGCATACTATTGTTATTTATTTCAGGTTTTCTAGACTGCCTTCTCTAAGATGAATGGTCATGGGAAATTGGACATGCTCTAGAAACTTACTAAAAACAAAAAAGGATTTAACAGAAATGACATAGCACAATTCCTCTGTTTTAGGCACAGGTCCAATGAAGCGTGAGAGTCATCATTAATTACAATTGAATACCACTCACTGATCATTTACCCACCTTTGATGCATGTTAAGAGAGATAAGGGGCTATTGAGTAATGCATATGTGGGAGACAATATGAAGTGTAACCTCACTATTCCCTACAACATTTATCTGTGCCAAGATGCACTTCATTAGGATAAAGGATGGGTCATATACATTTGTTGTTGGCAGTCTTTACTGCCTGCCCCTTCAGACACATTTTCCATGGGGCTTGGTATCCCCAGGGCAATTCTACATCTAAACTCTGCTCCTTACTGGAACTCTAGGCAGCTGGGAAGCCTGGATATGTAGGATATGATCACAGTCATCAAAATAAGTTCTGATGAGTCTAAACTCAGTTCATTCCAGTATGAAGGGATTTATGATGATGGGACAGGCTAACATTCCTTTTGCAACTAAATACCCAGCAGTACTGGACACTNCTTTTACTGTAATCTTGTGTCTTAATCTTTTCTTCAATCCCTTGCTGGGGAGAGTCTCAAAAAAGCTTAATTTTGAAAACAATATTGTTGGTCTAGGGTCGTTCGTGAATCTAAGACTAATGAGATTTTGGCACATTTGTAGCTCAGGCCATTTCTGACACATTGTCAGATTAACCCCAGTGGATATTTAATGTTTGCGAGTAGCTCATTGAGAGTGATCTGGCTGCTTGTCAGCCTTATTCAGATGGCACATGTAAACCAAGTTACCCTTCTGATACCCCATTGGTATGTAAACTGGGTGGGAAGGTGGTTTCTAACAACCTTTGCTATCCTCTGGACTCAAGGAAGACTCAACATCTGAGAAACTGACAGGGCAAACAGTCTGTTGAGCATCGTCTGCTTGAGTTTGTCCAAACTGGCATAATGTCCCCTCATGGTTTTGAACATGTCTCTTGTTATAGGTGGTATGGTGGGTGCTTCAGTGGGATGGGCCTGCTAAGTTGGCCCAAGATCCTTAGATGGTATATATGGATCTAAGCTGAGAGGGGAGTGAGATGCCTGAATGGCCACCAAGGTGTGCTGATAATCACCAGGGCTTATGAATGCTTGTCTCAGCTAAGCACTTGACCCCACAAACAGTGCCCAAACCAAAATGATTAAGTGAGAAGCTGTATATAGATCCACACAGCTCTTCTGGTTACTTGGCTTGGGGTTGGGTTAATGGATAAAGGTTTGTAATAAGGATAATAATTGATACTGTTGGATTAACACAGTTGACTGCAATTTAAACAAATATTCCCTTTCCCCTGTGGCTGTTCAGATCCATCCAAAATCATCTGTACCAATGTTCCCTCAGTCTTTATTTGGGAGCCACAAAATGATTACTCTGACAACCACCAAGGGCTAAAGAACCTAAACTTGAGTAGACTGACAAAATTAAGGTCTTCTGATTTGTGTCCTCAAGACACAACAAATTCTTTCACATCTTAGCATTGAGACCTCCTAGTCAGGAATACTGAAGTTCAAATTTAGCTCTCTAGCGATGTGATCTCAAAAAGTCATTTTATCTCTCTGCCTCAATTTCCACATCTATATAGTCGGATAATAAAATCTACTTCCCAGAGTTTTTTTTAAAGAATAAAATGAGATATTCATAGTTTACAAATCTCAAAGCAATATTAAGTTCTAGGTAAGAGTCTCTAAGTCTGGATCCATATACAGACTTTTTTCTGAGCCATGGGACATGGGGCACTTCAGCATCAGGAATGTAATAAGGGCCTCTTGTGCCTCTCAGATGTTCCGGGAATTTCCAGAAGAATACTTTTGTCTATTTGGTAGCTGCAGAGAACCATTTTAGGACTTCCTGAACCCCTACTGTGAGAAGATAGACATGGATTGTTTTCATTTCAGGGTGGAGTTCACATTGCTGCAGTGAATGATAAAGGAATGGTTCATCAATTGGATTGTAGACCTGAGGTTGATTTGAATGCTTGATTCCCAGCAGTGCACTCTCATGGAGCACCCTCACAAAATCTAAAGGGCTAAGAGTATGCCCAGGGAACTGGAATTGGTCCTGGATGTAGTCTTAGCAGATCTCCATTCCTGTAGCCTGATGTAATGCTAACACTTGATTGGAAAGTTGGTGTGGCTGAAAACAGATTCTGTAGTGGAGAGGATTTCTGGCTAAGACAATGATGTAAAAGGTCTTAGAATTGTCCCATGTAAACTCAAGTAAAGATCCAAAAAAGGACTCCAGGAAAACCAATGACCAAAAAAACACTGAAAAGAAACAAAAACTTCTCCATCTAGGTCAAAACTGTATAACAAGACTGCCAGAATGCAGTTAAAAGTCAAGAGAAGCAGGGAAAGGAACTAAATCAGGCTCCAAATCTTCAAAAGGTGGTTATAAGAGAAATAAAGTGCCCACAATTAAAATTTCTCTGAGAGTACAAGGATAATAGGAATGGTCAAGGAAGCTAAAGATCAGATGGGTGAAACAGATTCTTATTTCCTTTTCTTCAACACTCCTGGCTTAAAAACAAATGGTATTGGACATTTACTGATAATCAGGACAAAGTTTTGTCTTTTTTAATTGACTCTTATTCCTTGCCGGGGTCAGTGTTATAGAAATGGAAGTCTATACTTCCTCAGCTGGTCAGATTTTGGAATAAACAAGATGTTATCCAGTCAGGAGAGGAGTTCCCACAGCATCTCTCACTGAGTGAGTGCATTCAAGGGGTCTGGCTCCTCAAACATTGGTTTACAAAGGGCATCCTATGAGACTTAATGTCACAGATTGGGGAGAAATGAAGCCTTCACTCATTTTCTTACCAGAGTACTTTCAAGCCAAGGGTTTGAGACCTGAGAAATACTTCAGAAACCCTTTCCAACATCCAAAAATAATTTTTATTTTATTTGTTTATTTATAAACCCTTAACTTCAGTGTATTGGCTCATAGGTGGAAGAGTGATAAGGGTGGGCAATGGGGGTCAAGTGACTTGCCCAGGGTCACACAGCTGGGAAATGTCTGAGGCCGGATTTGAACCTAGGACCTCCTGTCTCTAGGCCTGATTCTCAATCCACTGAGCTACCCAGCTGCTCCCCCAAAAATCATTTTTAAAAGCCTTGCTATCAAAGGGGATAGCTCTACTGACATCTGGGCCTTCAGTTCTCCCATCTGCCTTCATGGCCCTGTGATTCCATTTCTTTAGAGTGGTTGATTTTTAGGTTTTTTCATTTTCACCTCATCATAAAGAAGAAATTTGCAAATTACAGAGAATTATCTTTAAACTCAGTGTTCCAGTTTGGGATTTTTTCCCTATGAATTTTTTCTATATTCCTATTTTGATTAAAATGTTTTTTTTCTTTAGAAAAACCACCAAGAGATTTATATGGCAAATCATCAATATTGTGTATCAAAGTAAGAAGGATTAGTTTTCACGGGAATTGATAAAAAATTATCACATGGTTGAGTCCAAGAGCTTCATTCCCAGAATCCTTTGGCATACTATTGTTATTTATTTCAGGTTTTCTAGACTGCCTTCTCTAAGATGAATG
>NW_025391373.1:0-3477 GCF_016433145.1 Gracilinanus agilis | reverse complement strand
CAGTGGCAGGATTTGAAACTTACACTTTCTGATATCAAGCAATCATGTCAACACTCCTAAAATAATCTATGCCTTTCCATATTTTTGCATTGCCTTGACAGTTTTACAGCTAAATGAATTTTTCATAGGAGATTATTTTCCAGAGAAAA
Organism: Gracilinanus agilis; assembly: GCF_016433145.1. NCBI lineage: Eukaryota > Metazoa > Chordata > Mammalia > Didelphimorphia > Didelphidae > Gracilinanus > Gracilinanus agilis. The sequence goes on along the minus strand of NW_025391373.1, from coordinate 3,328 downwards.
ATTATGGAATGGAATTTAAGTTAGATTCCAGCACCTCCTTGTGGTTTTGGCCCATTTTCTTGTTTTCAATAGGCTTCAGTTAGTACAAAAGTTTCAAAAATAACAAAGAAGGTTATAAGAAAAATTTTGATATTCTTAATTAGTCCCAACTCTGACTGAAAAAACTAATTTTTTGGGGTAGAGATAATTAGAGAAAGAGTATTTATCAGGATTGTGGATTTCAAGTGGTGGTAAAAGTTTTTTTTCTTTTTCTTTTTCTTTTAATTAATCACCAGATATATAGATAGCTTGTTGTCTGGTGACTTAAAGCAACAAAATGGTTTTTATTCTATATGCAAATATAGAATATCTCATAAAAATATAGGCTGCATCATATACTTTAAAAAAATAAAAGCATTACTTTTGGAGTGAGAGGTGCTTAACTCCTATCTCTGTTACTTACTACTTTGTCAATCTTAAGACAAATAATTTGATCTCTATGGGACTGTTTCCTCATCTGTAAAATGGGGTTTATATATAGGTCCTAGTGAATGTGATAATCTATAATATTGAGGGGTAAAGGAAAGAAATGAGCATTCATTAAAAATTTGTTCAGTCCTTTAAAATATTAAATATTATCTTATTTGATCCTCATGAGAACCCTTAGATGTAGTTGCTATTATCATTTCCATTTTACAGATGAGAGAATTGAGGAAAACATAGGTTGTGACCTATCAGGGTCACACATTAGCAATACATACATGTGAAGATGCATAAGTAATACATGTAGTTTGAGGGTTTGCCTAGCCCTTTTAAGGGCTGTTCATTCACCTTTGGTTTCCACTTGTCACGTAATTCTCACTTGTGGTTCTAATGAGTCATAGCATGTGCAATTGCCACACCTTGGAAAACCCATCTTGGCAGATAGGATAAACTAGGTTTAGGGTAGCTAACAGGCTTTAGACCTGTTAAAAGTTGGGGAACCACTGATTTAGAGCAATGTCTGTCCCAAGCGTGTAAAGACTTCTTCTGGCAAAATGGGTGAATGAGAATGATTTGATTCAAAGATCATGAGGACAATTAAAGAAAGCATCATGAAGTACTTAGAACTTGGTAAGACATTGAAGATACAAAGGTGATCCACTGCATTCTGGATTGTCACCAGTAATTCTGACTTTTGTCCTGCCAGTGGACTTCAATGACTCTAGGAGAGAAAATGAAGTTGACTATTATGCAAAACTCCACCTCAAATCTAATTCATGCACAAATCGAGACAATACTCACTGTGATGTCATTGACCTTCTTTGAAAATGAAGGTAGGATAACAGTCTTTGAAGCTCCCCTGAATCCAGACCTAATGTTTTATCTACTGTTCCACATAAGAGGACCAGAGAGGACAAATTTAAGCTGTTTGAATGAAGAGTGAATTTCAGTATCTATTAGGTGATATGCCTATATATATTATCAATTTCACATAAAAAATTCAGATATAGAATTTCAAGGTCATGATATGTGTCTGAGTCAATGATACAAGGAGTGGCATTTTTAGATTTACCAAATACAGAGGAATTTTTCTTAGGAGGTTATCATGGCAGGCTTCACTTGAATAAGAACAGCATCAGAACAATGGTACTAGTCCTTTAAAATATAGCAGAATATGTTTTAACTTAAGAGAAAGAAATTAGTAAGAGAAGACTGCAAAAGTAATATTGACAGAAATGCTTCTGAAACTGTTAGGAGACTCAGTGGCATGATGATGCTAAGTAGGCATGACAGAGCAATTGACCTAACAAATCAAACTGACAGATGTGGTGAGTGGTAGAAAAGTCTAGAAGCCCAGAATACAGAAATGTATTTGCAAGTCTTGCAAACCTGAAAAAGAATATCAGAGAATTGGGATATAAAAAAAATAAAATACCCAACAACTTTGTCATAACTGGCAACTCCATGACTGGGAGATAAACAATCAATTATCTGGGGTGCTGCCAGATTCAAATATCATAGAAAGTGTAGAGTAGGAAGAACAAATATATGAAAAAATGAGCCATTATTGTCTATGAGTGACATTGTTAAAAAAATGATATATCTTATTATATTCCAGGCAAAAGACATTCTAAAAAATCTCACTGAAAAGAGAATCCATATTTGTATTAAACAATATGTTGAGAAGAACATATTTTGTAGCCCACACGAACTGAATCATGTCACTAAACTGTAATGCTACATGTGCCTGGAAAAGTTACTAAAGTTGACCAGGCATCAAGGATACAGTTTTTCTAAGATAAATTGGCAGACTATTTCATTGGAATGAGAGGCAGAGTCAATGTTTGGAAGGCCATATTTTCTTCTTTTTTTTTTTTTTTAACTTTGGCATATGGAATCAGTATTAAGGTTTCTGATTCTGAAGGATAAATTTGAAACACCTCTTAGCCCTAATACCAATCAATACATACTGTAATGCAAAGTGGCTAACAGAAACTTTTGTTTCTGTAATTTCTAACGGTCACAAAAAGTCAGTTAAACATCTTAGAATGTTGAGAAAGTCAGTTAGAACTTAAAGCTATAAATAGAGGTGAAGTTCCAACGGACGGGGCTTTTGCCTTCTGGCTTTCACTGTGGCTGGAGGCTTTTGCTTTGGCCTTTTGACTTTGGCCTAATTGCTTTGGCCTTGGCCTGTGCTTATTTTGTTTTGGGGAAATTTGGACCTATCTNTTTGGCCTAATTGCTTCGGCCTTGGCCTGTGCTTATTTTGTTTTGGGGGAATTTGGACCTATCTCATTTCTCTGGACCTCTCCCTGATCTCCCATCTCCATCCCTCCCCTTCCCTGAATTTTCCTTTGGGTTCTGGTTGGAAGGGAGGGCTTGGTGATTGAATATAGTGGGTTTTAGTTTCTTTAGATAATTGGAGTATCCTCAAATAAGTTATCCCTAGGTTTGATAAAGACTTTATTTAGAAAGGCAGTCAAATCTTCCTGACTGGGAGAGCCGGTCTCTCTCTCTGTCTAAACCTCTCCACGATCCATCCTCCACCATCACCCCTCTCCTTAGCAGCAATTTGAAAACCCTGAACGCCTCTCCCCTTCTGACTGACCCTGGTATTAATAAATCCCCTTGTTACCTATTCAAACCCTGTGGTGAATCATTGTGTCAAAAATTAAGACAAGGGGAGAAGGCAGAGAGGTTCCGGGTTAAGATGGCGGCAGAGTAAGAAGCAGATCTTAACCTCTCCTGACCGAAACACACAAAACTCCTCAAGGGGACATAAAAACAAGTCCAGACGAACGGAGGAACCCCACAACAGGGCACAGCGTGGAAGGTACGTGGAATCGAGGCATTTCCAGGCTATAAA
>NW_025391372.1:0-3216 GCF_016433145.1 Gracilinanus agilis | reverse complement strand
CCTTACCAATCTTCCACCTATGAGACAGTGCACCAAAGTACAAGGGTTAAAAAAATCCTTAACTTCTGTTTTAGAATCAAAGTAAGTATCAATTTTAAGACAGAAGAGTGGTAAAGGCTAGGCAATGGAGTTAAATGATCTGTCCAGGGCCACATAGCTAGGACACATCTGAGGTCAAATCTGAACCCCAAACCTCCCATCTCTAGGCCTAGCTCTTAATCCACTGAGGCACCTAGTTGCCCCCCTTAACATTTATTAATTTTTTATTTACAAGTTTTCTTTCTCTCTCCTTCCCCTCCTCACTCATTGATAAAGCAAAGAATTTAATGTAGATGATACATGTGCAGTCAGGTAAAACATTCTGTTTCATCTTTAAAAAGAAAACACAGACCCCCAAAAAAACCACAAGAAAAATAAAAATTAAAAAAAGTATGCTTTATTCTGCATTCAAACTCCATCACTTCTTTCTCTAGAGGTTGATAGCATTTTTCATCCAAAGTCCTTTAGAATTGTCTTGGATTGCTAAGAATAATTAAATTGTTCACAGTTAATTATCTTCTAATATTTCTCTTACTATGTACACTGTTTTCTTGTTCTTGTAAGATTTTCCAGGTTTTTCTTTTCTTTTTTTAACCCTTACCTTTCATCTTAGAATCAATAGTGTGTAGTATTTCCAAGGCAAAAGGGTCATAAGGGCTAGGCAATGGGATTTAAGAGGTGCTCAGAATCACAGAGCTAGGAAGTGTCTGAGCCCAAATTTGAACCCCAAATCTCTTGTCTCTGGGCTCTCAGTTAACTGACCACCTAGGTGTTCCCCTATCCCAGTGATGGGCAAACTACCGTTCAGATGCAGTCCCCTGAAATGTTTTATCCACCTGACCAACATTATTCCTAATCTGACAAATACAATGAGTAGGATACAATACAATGAAACTTCAAAAGAGTTGCCTTAGAAACAGACTGACAGATGAGCATTTCCTTTCCTTTAGCCCCCTCTTTAAAAAGTTTACCCATCACTGCCTTATCCCAACCCCATGTTTTTCTGAAACCATGCTGCTCATCATTTCTTATAGCATAATAGTATTTCATCATAATTATACACCACAATTTGTGTAACCATTCACCCCAATTAATGGGCATCCTTTCAATTTTCAATTCTTCACAACAAAACTGCTTCTACAAATATTTTTGTACATATAGGTCCTATTTCTTTTTTTTTAAGATCTCTTTGGGAAAAAGCATAGTAGTAGTATTGCTGGGTGAAAGAGAATGCACAGTTTTATAGCCTATTGGGAATAGTTCCAAATTGCTCTCTAGAATAAGGTTAATTCAGTTCATAACTATAACAGTGCGTTAGTATCACAATTTTCCCAAATTCGCTCTAACATTTGTCATTTTCCTTTTCTGTCATGTTAACCAGTCTGATAGATATGAGATGGTACCTCAGAATTGTATTAATTTTTAATTCTCAAATCAATAATAATTTAGAGCATTTTTCTTGTGACTATAGTTAGCTTTTGATTTCTTTATCTGAAAATGCCTTATTGATATCCTTTGGTCAGTTGGAGAATGACTTCCATTATTGAGAATTTGCCTTAGTTCTCTATATATTTATCAGAGAAACTTACTCTACATTTTTTCACATTTATGACTATTGTGTATTTCTATCCATCTTATTCCCTCCATTTATCCTTTTCTATATTTTCACCTTTCACCCTGGTAATCCTCTAAAATGTTTTGCCTTCCCTAGTTTGCCCTTCCTTCTGACAGACACTCTTCTCTTATCCCCTTCAACTTCCTTGTATGGGTTAGATTGAGCTCTATACCCAACTGAGTTTGTCTGTTATTCCCTTGCTGAGCCAATTCTGATGAGTGTGAGCCTGAGTCTCAAGGGTTGTCCTCCATCCATCCACCTCCCGTCTTCCCCTCCATTTTAAAAGTTCTTCCATGCTGCTTTTAGATGACATAATTTATGCCACTCTCCCTCTAATTTACCCCTTTTCCCAGTGCATCCCTCTTTAATTTTACATTTTTAGATATCCAATCATAGTCAACTCACACCCATGTCTTCTGTTTATGTACACTCTTCTAACTGCCCTAATAATGATAAAGTTCTTAGGAGTTATAAATTTATCATCTTCCCACGTTGCAATGTAAACAGTTAAATTAATTAAACCCCTTACGGTTTTTATATTTTCTGTTTACCTTTTTATTTTTCCCATGAATCTTTAAAAATCAAATTTTCTGTTCAGCTCTAGTCTTTTTATTAGGAACACTTGAAAATTCTCTTTCATGGAATATACATTTTCCTCCCTTGAAGGACTATACTCAGTTTTTCTGGGTAAAATTCTTGGTTGTAATCATAAATCCTATGCCCTCTTCTGATCCTTTAATGTTAGAAGCTGCTAAATCTTGTTATACTGACTGTGACTCTACAATGTTTTAAATGTTTTTGTTTTGTTTTTATTTCTGGCTGCTTGAAATATATTCTCCTTGACCTAAGAGCTCTGGAATTTGGTTATACTCTTCCTGGAAGTTTTCATTTTGGAATCTCTTTCAGGAGTTGATCAATGGATTCTTTAAATTTCTATTTTACCTTCTGATTGTGGCATATCAGGGTAGTTTTTCCCTTCCTCCCTCCCTCCCTCCCTCCCTCCNTTTCTTTCTTTCTTTCTTTCTTTCTTTCTTTCTTTCTTTCTTTCTTTCTTTCTTTCTTTCTTTCTTTCTTTCTTTCTTTCTTTCTTTCTTTCTCTCTTCTAGAAATTATTTTCTTTTTGGCCTGAGAGCAATTCATATTTTACTTTGAGGCTTTCAATGTAGCTGTTTTGACTTTGTTATCTTCTACTAAGTTTGTGTTTCGTGCTTCTCTGTTACCATATAGTAATAATTTATGGTCAGCTTTTTGTTATTGCTCATTTTTTCCAATTTATTTTAACTTTTAACTTTATGCTAACATTGGTCTTTGATCCCAGGATAAACAAGGCACTACCCCAGCTTTCTGTTTTTTTTCTTCTACTGCTGTTTTCAGAGTTAGTTCTGGAGATTTGAAAGTTTTCCGTTATTCCATTGAGATACATAAGGAGAGATATGAAGATATGATCACTGCTCTCTTAGTCTGTGCCCTGGTCCATGAGAAATCATAAGCAATCTTTCCTGCCCTGAAACTATGACAAGAGTTCCCATTTCTCTATGGCTACATGCTCTAGAGTGCTAGTG
>NW_025391371.1:0-5645 GCF_016433145.1 Gracilinanus agilis | reverse complement strand
TGGGGAAACAATGTTTTTTTAACTGCCTTGTATTATATGATGTTTGATGACCAAAGTATGAACATTGAACTTTTTTTCTTTCTTTTTAAAATCCTTACTACATTGAGATCCAGCTGATTTAAAGAAGTAGCAGGAATATGTTAAAAGGTAAATATTATTAAGATGGTAGTAAAATATAATGATCAGAAATCAAAATGAATAATATTGATTATATGTAGTTATTGTTTATGTATTTTTTCTTTGTAAATATTCATAATGGTAGCATTTAGATAGCTCTTTAAAGTTTGCAATGTACTATGGAATTTAAAATTAATATTCATTACTCTAATAATTATATTTAATAAGATGCATTAAAACAAAAAGAGTAAAGGTAAGGCTCGCAGACTGGGTTCATGAAGAAGAGAGAAAGAGGCAAAGCTAAAGAAATTATAAAATAATAACATGATCACACAAATGTGGAGGTGCAGGAGAGATTAAAGGGAAAAGCATTCTGGGTAATATGGAAAGTAAGTTTGGGTAATGTTGTTTTAGGGATTCAAGATATTTCTAACTATACAGTACTTTACAAACATGAACTCTTTTCACCCTCACAACAACAACATGGTGGTCAGGTGTATTTTTATGCCCAATTTAGAGATGAGGAAGGGGAAGCCGACTTGTCCAGGGCTGTACAGCTGGGAAGTATCTGAGGCTGGATTTTAATTCAGGCCTTCCTGACTCTAGTTTTGGGCTCTCTCTACATCTTGCCATTTCCTCTGTGGCTTCATCAACAAGGGGGTTCGAATACTTTTGTCTCTGGTGCATTTTGAATCTGTAAAGTGTTCTCTCTATTCCTCCCAGTGTGGCAGTTGGGTATGAGATCTGATCCTGCAGCAGAGGAAAAAATGAATAGGAGGCTGAGGAGGACCGAATAGTTGAAGCCAGGGGCCAGGTTTTGTCTGGGAAAAAAGGACTTTAATTTGGTGGGCTCTGAGGACAGTTATTGGAGGTGTGTGATGAGGAGAGAGACAGGAAACAATGATGGAGAGCAGCAGTGGAGGATACTACTGAAGAGCTCCTAAGCACAGCCAGATGTGACCCACTGGACCACAAAGGAGCATGAGAGAGGACTGATAGAGAGAAGCTCTAATAGCCCAAGTGGAGGCCTGCCATGGTCAGGACCCCAAACCTTTGAGCCTGTGGAGGGGCCTCTGCAGGGAGGGCTGCTGACTGATGGGCAACACTATGGCCCAGGTGGGGAAATGTCTCTTTACCAAACATCACATTCTGGATTGTCACTCTTTTGACTCTAGATGTTTTGGAAAGGATCAAGTGGCTTCTGTCTTTGGATGGGATTTTATATCTTGATGTTTCCAAATTATGTGCACAGAATCAACCAGGAAGAAAAATCATTTGAGAATATAGAGGTCCATCCCAAATTTGGCTGCTTAAAGTTCCTTTTGATAAATGATTCAATTAACTTCTTACACAGTCCTTACCTTCTCTCTTAAAATTGATACCAGTTTAGATTCTGTGGCAAAAGAGTGGGAAGGGGTAGGCATTTGGGGTTAGGTGACTTGCCCAGGAACATACAGCTAGTTTTTGAGGTTAGAATTGATTTGAGGTCTTCTTGGCACCTGACTCAACACTTTTTCCACTGAGGTGTCAATTCTGCTTCCATCCATGTCTCAGATTCTGACTCTTGGGAGCCTGGATACTTGTAAGAGAACTTGTGACTGACTCCTCACACAGAAAGTGGGCTTCATTTACTGGGCTCCTACATCACTTGGACAGATTAAATAATCTGGATCGATGAGACATTTTTCTGAATGGAGCAGCGACTCTTTGGAGAATCAGGAATGCCTCCTTTACACAAGACTCAGAGGAGTAAGTGGAGTCACGAAAGGCATCCAAACCTCAGCTTCTTATTCTGTCCTTCCAAAGGAGAAAGAGGAGAAACAGAGACAAAACTTCAGCATTATCAAATATCACCCCCTTGAGAATATTCATTATGCTGGAATAAATTTAAAAAAAACTTCACACACTTCTCCAATGAGTGGATGTTTATAGCACTGTAAGAGACTCAGTGTGGAAGGAAAGGAGAAGCATGGATGGGGCTAGTGGTGCAGGGCAAATGCTGGAGCAAAGCTGCAGGAGGGGCCAAAGAAGCCATTGGACAAATGAGTGATTGTATGTCAGGTTGATATCTTGGCTCACAAGTTCCATTCTTAGGAAAGGGAAGGTGCTGAGTATTCTGGGATGTTCCATCTCAGGGTTCCACAAGGAGGCTGCTTTCCCTAAGATCAAAGATCTGAACTCCAAAGAGGGTCACTGAAACCTGCCCTTTGAGCAGAAAACTCTCCCTCCTCCCACTCCTGCCACCCCAAACTCCCCATTTTACACTTTGTTTTGCATGGCTCCTGCTGAGGAAATGAGGCCAGCTGAGGGGCTCCTGGGAGGGAGCTGCTGGGGCGCCAGAGCTTAGTCACAGGGAGATGATGGGGTCTCAGGCTCAGCTGTTCTGCCTCCTGCTTCTCTGGATCCCAGGTGAGGGAGGAAGATAAGAGGATGCCAAGAGAAATTGTTACAGGAGTTCTGTGAGGCCCTGCTTGTCTCTTGTTCCTCTGGGTAGAATTGGGTTATGGGTGATTGTGAGGGATGGAGGGACCGTCTGTCCCCTCCTGGGTCAGGAGGCAGTCTGGGCTGGCATCTGAGTATTTACCTCCCCACATTATATCAGTGATTCTTCCTGGTACTTTGGAGACATGAATATTTGTAACTTTTTCTTTGTCCTTCTGCCTGCAGATGCCAGAGGAGCCATTGAGCTGACCCAGTCTCCATCCTCCCTGTCTGTGTCTCCAGGAGAGACAGTCAGCCTGTCCTGCAGGGCCAGTCAGAGCATTAGTGATTACATACACTGGTACCAACAGCCCCCAGGCCAGGCTCCTCATATGCTATGCTTCCACCCTGCAGCCTGATGTCTTTGCCCGGTTCAGTGGCAGTAGCTCTGGGAGAGATTTCTCTCTCACCATCCGTGGTGTGGAACCCGAGGACATCGCAGACTGTGTTCAATAACTAGCCTTGCATAGTGCTCCAGCTCTGAACAAAAACCTGGCCAGGCAGCTGCTGAGGGAGCCCCCACTGTCCCAGGGGCTTCTCCTTCCCCCACAGCTGGGACAGGGGCAGCTTGTCTGGGCTGCCTCCAAGGGAGGTTTCTGGTCTCATAGGAGGATGCTGGGACGGGGATGGTGCTGAGCTTGGTCTCTTCCTCACCAACAATCATGGAGTGACACCAGCTCAGTAATTGGATGTCACCCCAAAGGTGTATTTGTTTCACTCATAGCTGACCAAGAATCCACTCTCTAAATTCTCATCTACCATTCTTAGAGTTTTTGCTTAAAGACCTGCAGGGTAGAGGCTGAGCTACTTAGGGGTCCAGGTGAGCCTGTGTTTAGAGCCAAAGAGGGAGTCAAATAGATCTGACTTCAGATCCAGCCTCAAATCCTTCCTAGCTTTGTTAGGGGTCAAGTCACTTAACCTTTATCTCAGTTTTCTCATCTGAAGAATGGGGATCATAATAGCACCTCCCTCCTAGGGTGGTTTTGTGCATAAAGTGATTCTCTGGATATATGAAGCATTTTTGACATAGGGCATGTTCAAGATAATGGAAGCTCTGTGTCTTTATTTACACAGATCTGTGCTTTACATTAAAATCTTTTGCTTAAAGAAAATATTTCCAGACCTACTCTGAAACATAAAAATGTACTTCATGTGAAAGCATACATCCCCATTTGATACAGCTTGATTTAAAAATAAGTATATGAGGAATCCTCCTCATAAATTTTCTTCACTATCCTCTTTTTCTTTACTTCTTCCAAAAGTTCCTTCTGACTGCTTTGGTGCATTGAAAAAATATCATAATGGCCCTCTTTTTTATATCACTGTTATTAACTTCACTTACCCCTGTTCTCTCCCATTTGCCACCAAGTAAAATGGAAAGAAAGAAAGGAGGTGGGGAAATGAGCCCCATAACAAATATAGCCCAATAAAACGAATCCACTCAGCAGCTCAGCGGAACCATTTTTGTACAAGTAGGTTCTTTCCCCTTTTTTATGATCTCTTTGGGATACAGACACAGGAGTGGTATCACAGGATCAAAATGTAGGCACAATTTGATAGGTCTTGGGCATAATTCCAAATTGCCCTCCAGAATGGTTGGATCAATTCACAACTCCACCAGCAATGCATTAGTGCCTCATTTTACCACATCCCCTCCACCACTGATCAGTTTCCTTTATTTTCATTTTGGCCAATCTGATAAGTGTCAAGTGGTACCTTACTGTTGTTTTAATTTATATTTCTTTAATCAAGAGGTTTGGTATGTTTTTCATATGATTATTGATAGCTTTGATTTCTTCATCTGAAAATGGATTCTTTGTATTCTTTGATCATTCCTCAATGGGGAATGGCTTATATTGAGATAATGTTTTTTTAAAGCACTTCGAGTACATAGAACACAAGAAAAGAGATTCTCCACCTGATGACACTGCACCAAGCATAAATGGAACCACTGGTTACAACAAATGGAGAAATTTTGAATACTGTGGATCAGTTCACTTGCCTTCACAGGAAACTCTCCAGTGATGTCCACACAGATGATGAAGTTGGTGCACTTGTTGTCAGAGCTAGTTCAGTGTTTAGGAGGTTCCAAAAGAAAATGTGGAAGAGAAGAGCTATTAGGCTGCCTACCAAACTCAAAGTCTATAAAGTCACTGTACTGACTTCATTGCTGTGTGCCTCTGAAGCTTCGACTCTATATGGGTGCTGTGTCAGGGAAGGGTATTCCTTCTATTTGAGTTGTCTGAAGAAGATTCTAAAGATCACCTGGTCACATAAGGTACTAGACACTGAGGTCCTTTCTCAAGCTACACACCCCAGCTTTAAACTTGAATGCAAAAAGCATAATTCTGATGGACTGGTCATATTCTTTGAATACAGAACATAATTTTGCCTTAAATAATGCCTTTACAGTAATCCTTCACAAAGCAAGGACTCAGACAGAAGTCAGAAGAAATAACTCAAGGATACTCATAAGGTCTCTCTGAAGAACTTTGGTATCTACAGATAAGCTACTGATTTTTTTAAAAAGTCTTAACAAATACTTTAAGAAATCATAAATGAAACATTGCCATGCATATTAGAACCAGAAGTCAAAGTGAAGGTAGGGACAATCTACCAGGCATTTGCCTCCTGAAAATGAAAATGGGAATTCCCCGAAATATCATAGACATAATCCACAGATCCTTCCTTGAAGAAAAAATTCTGGAAGCCTCAAGAAAGAAGTTCAAGTGTCAAAGATGTACATTAGGGGCTATACGAGATTGAGAAGTTCTGTGTTCATGTTTTGCCCTGCTTAGATTATCTCTGCAATAATGCTCTCATTTCTAGATGTCTGGTTTTTGATTGGTCTTCTTAGTCAACCTGGTGTCGAGATAGAACAAGGCAGCCAGGAAAGATCAAAGATTAGAGGTCAAGAGAAAGGAAGGCTGAAGGAAACAAGGAGGCTTCACTGGAAGAAGGACCAGCAGAGGAAAGTGGGATTAACTACCCTCAAGCATCCAAAGGGATGTCACAGGGAAGAGGGGCCCAACTTGTTCTTCCTGGTA
>NW_025391370.1:0-3694 GCF_016433145.1 Gracilinanus agilis | reverse complement strand
TACAGGACCCACACCCAGCCCACAAGGAGGCAGACCTCAGGGCCCCCAGGCAGAGGAAGGTCCCTGCTGCCTCTTCTGTTCCTCCCACCCAAAGGTGGAGCCTCTCTTGAGGCACCCAGAGCAGCTTCTGTCCTCATCCCCTTCCCTGGCCTGGGCTCTTGCACTCACCACACTCTGCTGGCAGGCAGTGATCCAGGCCAGGATTCCAGGGCTAGAAATGGTGGCCTTTCACTGGGCAAAGGTTCTCCTGCCTGGGGCCACAGAGCCTTCCCAGAGCCCAGCCCCTGCCTGCTGCCCCATCCCAGCCTGGTGGTGCTCCTGGACCTACATGAAACTCTGTTCTTTGCCCAAGGGAGGACACAGGCTTCCCCGTGTGAGGCCAGGAAATGGCCTGGGAAGGAGCAGATCTGATCTGTCCTCTGTGGTTGTTATATCTTGTGTTACATGAAGGCCATCAGGGAGAGTCACTGCTGATGAGGTTCAACAGGTGGGACTGATGAGCTCCTGAGGGACAAAGCAGCAGAGGCCAGGCCAGATTGAAAGCCAGACTAGCAGCAAGAAAGGAGCCCAGAGAGCCAGGCCAGGGATCCTTGGGGAGGGGACTGAGGCTGGGCCAGACCTGATTTGGAAGGAAACTAAGAGGGATGGATATAAAGTCCAAAGTGTTTCCAGTTGGAGCGCATTCTCCCCAGGTGTGAGAGTGTAGAGGGGAGACTGAGCCCCTAGATGTTGAGGGGAAATATTCGGAACCTCTTTATTCTCTATATCGACTCAATAAAAATCATTTTGTAAATATGAATTTGTTTTACTCATTCATTAAATCTGTTACAGAGGGGAGACCGAGCAGAATGGGAGTCTGAGCCATTACAAGAAGAAAAAGGCAAGTCCAAGTCTCAGGGAAAACCCCAGATTCCAGAGAGAAAAGCAACTCTTTTGGAGATGAGAGGTGGGATGAAGGTCTTCACACCCTTGTCCAGTGCTGGCTTTCCTGGTCAGGAGTCACCAGGAGGAATTCATGTTCTCTTGGGTCCCACCCCATGATCCGGACAACATTGTCACATGTGGTAGGGTCAAGAGAGCTCAGAGCGTGTTGGTGAGTCCCTGACCCTCCCAGGGAAGTCCTCCTCAGCACCAGGAACTTCCCATGTTGGATGGGTCTCACTCTTGGTAGCCAACAAAGCTTTCCCAGCCTCCAGAAGAGGGCAATGAAGAACAGCGTCAGGGCTTGTTAGCAGTAAAGGTTGTTCTGAGAGAGATTTGAGAATGGGAAGAAGAGAGCAGGAGACAGAGACTGATTTGGAGAGAGGGAGGAGGGGACCCAAATGAAGGGATGGTGCCAGAGTGGTGGGAGAGCAGACCCTTGGCTATTTCCCAGAAGTGAGACCATGGTGGTACCCTGTGGGCACAGTGAATAGAATTCTGGAACTGAAACATAAAAGACCTGAGTTCAAATGCTCCTGCAGACACAGAAATGTGTGAACCTACTCCAGTCACTGAACCCCTATCTGCCTCACTATCCTCCTCTGTCAAATGGGCATAATAACAATATTTATAACCCAGAGCCATTGTGAGAATCACCAGAGATAATATTTTTAAAGTGACTGCAAACTTTAATGGATCATATAAGTGGTGATTATTATTGAATTGTATTGTTTTTCTTGTTTCATGATTATGAGTGTTGCCTCTTCCTATACCCATAAGTCTCTCTTATTCATGACTAGAAGGTTTGGGTCAAATATGCCACCTGGTGGGCCTGCCTGCCTCCTGTAATGATTAAAGTTAAGTCAGGAGACTGACTCAGGGGTAGGAAGATAAGTTTATTGATGATGTCAGGCTGGTAGGTCAGGCCAGCACCAAACCCCATGAAGAGATCTGGAGATCCCTGATTCTCTCACATCCTACATCCTCCTGAGCTGGTCCCACAGCTTAATAAACAGATTCTGAGGAGCTCATTACTCAGCTGCTCCCTTTATCATTCCAAGACACCTTTAACTGGTGAGAGCTAATGATGAGGTGTTCCAGCAGCCTCTCCTCCCCTCCCCAGGCCCACATCATGGGAGCACACACAGGAGAGGAGCTCTTGGTCCCTTCATTGATTAACCAAATTCTGCTAAAAAGGAAGCTGTTCTTAGGGATTTCCAGGGAAAAAGAAATTGCAAAGAGTAGCAGAGCAGATGGTGTCTCTGACCCAGACTCTAAAGACAGGAATTGACAGTCATTTTCCCAAGTATTTGGATTCATGTGGAATATGAAAAATAAATTCTCCCTATTTTCCCCTCTCCTTCGTTGTAAAACTATTCCTCAGTTTCCCAAATGAGTACCCCAAATGTGATGACTAGATATTAAATGGAAGGCTTACCTAGGATACGTGGATGTTTTTCAACATAATATTAAAAATGATTGTTAAATGCCTGGATAGAGCAGTGATAGGGGCACCCCTCACAGGTAGTCATTAAGGTGGTATCCTCCCTTCTGGCATGAGTCCTAAACAGAACATGGGAGAGACATGAAAAGGATCTATGACCCAATCTGCACTGTCCACACTATGTCCAAGGACTCAAAGTCCCATGATGCAGCAGGATGACTTCTAGGGTCCTCTGCTATTGCTGTCATCTTCTTGGGCCATCTGAAGTCATGCTGGTCCTTGGATCAGCTCCTCTGGCTGATCACCTTCTTCTGTCCAGGGTCACTGATTGCCTCTTTCCCTAAATTCCTTTCATAAATAGATGCTAATACAATTCAGCACAGCCACTAAAAATGTGTTTTGTCAGTAGCTGGGTCAGATGGTGAGAGCAAACTCAAGCCTCAGGATTCTAATGTTCTTCCTGTAAGGGAGACCCAGCCATGGAGCTCTGCACTAGAGAATCCACATTTCTTATACTTTGGACTGTTGTGCTTCTCTCTTCCTAATTCCTGCTGTTGAAAACTGTCCATAACAAAGTGACAGAAGCAAAGCTGAGACTTTCCCAATGTGTTTCCAGCTCAAAGCTATAGAAACAATTAGAAACACATCTGACACAGACACATATACATAAGCATCTTTGTAACTTTCTTTGGAAACTTTCTTTTCAATCATTGTCTCACTCCTATTGTTTATTATTATTTACTTTGAACTTCTCCAGTTTGGAATCTCAATCCTCCCTCAGCAGATTTGTGATTCTACAAGGAATCTCCTCCTCCCTCAGGAGCCTCACACAGCAGCTCTCTTGGCAAACTTGTGGCTTCTGTGCCCAAGTCAGATGGCAACTGGCATGAATCCACCCAAAAGATGCTTCATCCTTTCTGTTAGAACAAGAGACGTGCGATGGGGGCCATGAAAAGCTGGACAGACGCTGCCACTCTGGGTCAGACAAGTTCTCTCCTGCCAGATGTAACCAGTTTCTAACCTGCCCAAACAGACTAGCTATTGGGGGGCACGGAGTGATGCCCTTTGAGCCTCTCCACACCCTGCCTATCTGCTGGCCCTACAGAACACTGATCCCCCACACACAGTTGAGTGCAACAACAAATAACAGTTCAGGATGTCACTTAGACATCACAAAAGAGAGAAAGTTAATCATTTTGCTGTAGGACAAGTGATTGCAGGCACTTCTTCTGACTCCAAATAAAAGCTGCTGCTGGAAACTTATGAAACCGTGGAATTGGATCCTGGTTTAGGTGATCCCAAATCTTTGCCTAATTTTACCACTCTGAG
>NW_025391369.1:0-11417 GCF_016433145.1 Gracilinanus agilis | reverse complement strand
GGCGGGGAGGGGCATGCCAAGGGGGCTTGTGGGAGTCTGAAGGTGGGCAGGAGCTTTCAGGCCAGGGGACAGTTTGCGTGTGCGTGTGTGTAGCGTCTGTGAGTCTATAGAAACACAGGCATGTAGCTAGGGACGTGTGATACCATACATATACATAGCAAATGAGATTATGGAAAGCCGTTTGTAAACTGCAATGTGTTATACAAATGCAAATGAACGCTCTGTGTACAGAGCGGGGGGCCACCGCATGATCTGTGTGCTGATATGGATATGGGTTCGAGGGCTGATTCGAACCCTTCTCCATCCTTCCTGGATCTCAGGCCCCGGTGCAGGGGCTCCTCTCGGACCCAAGGCTCCTTGACAGAAGGGGAGGCTTGAGCTTCCAAATCTGTTTCAGCTGGCAGCACTCCCCACCTCTCTGGCTCCCTTTCTTCTCTCTGCCTCCTCCCAGCATCTTTCTTTTCTCTCCACCATTTCCCTGCGGTTTTCCTTCTTCTCCTGAGTCTCCATTTCGTAACCCCAACCCTCTCCCCCCCCAGAAAGCCTCCTCTTTTCACTCCAATATTCATGGTCCCTGGAAAGCCCTAGAAATAGGAACAGAGCCTTTTGTGTGACTCCCCTTTGCTCTCAGAGACCAGCCCACCTTTGAGAAAGTGGTGGCAGCCAGCCTACCCTCTCCCAGTTATCCAGGGATTGAGAGCCTGGAGGGAAGTCCAATCTCTACAAAGCAGCAGAGGATCAAAGGGTTAGATCTACGAGGGACCACAGAGATAATACAGTCCCACACTCTCATTTTACAGATGAGAAAACTGAGGTCCAGGAAGGTTTAAATCACTTGCAAAAAGTCACATAGGTAAGTCAGTGTCAGAGCTGGGATTCAAACCCTGGTTCTTGCCTCTTTGCTTAGTCCTATGCCAGCATCCTCTTTTTCCCAGTTCCTTCCATCCTCTGCCTGCTGGTGACTGTCTCTGTCTGCATTTTGGTGTGTCTGTCTGTCCCTGGCTCTCTGTTCCTTGCCATCTGTCTCATGGGCCTCCCCTCCTCCCTTTCTTGCTTCTTTCCCCCCCTCTCCAAACTCCCCTCCCCTGCATCTCTTTTTTCTTTCTCTCACTGCCAATCCTTCCTTTCCCTGGTTTCTCCCTTCGACTCTAACCTTCCTGTTCCTGGATCACAGAGCAAGAAGGGACTAAGATGTCAGGCTCTGAGCTGCCTGCTCAGTCTGGGGGGGGCACCTTACCTCCCTTCTTCACTCTCCTAGAGGTCACTCTTAAGGGAGGAGGGAGGCAGGCGGTGACTAGAACAGAAGGGATTAAAGAGTACTCTAGAACTTGGGATGGGAGGGGGGGAGGAAAAGGAGGAGGAGGAGACCCAGGAATCTGAAAGGCAGCTTCTCTAGTCAGATCCAAAGCAAGCCTCCTGAAACTCCTTCATATTAGGTCACTAGGTAATTCCTGAGGCCAGTTTTGCTCCCTCTCCCTTTCCTTGCCCTCCTCCTCTCAAAATATTTACCTCCTCAAAAAGAACAAGTTACCCAGGATGCCTCTGGGCAGATGTCCTCTTGTCCTTAGGAGCTCCCCCACCTCCACCCCAGGTATCAAAGGTCATGCCTGTACAAAGACACTGAGCTGGGCTTAGGTTTCCGGAACATCTGACAGGTCTGTTTGGAAGCATGAAACATTTATGTGGAACGCTAACCCCAGCCTAGCCCCAGGGCCACCACCTGTGCTGTTCCTAGCTAGTGTCACCTTTCACAGCATCACAAAGGATGAGCTTTCTTCCATTGATGATCTGGGAACCCTCACCCTTTCCTGCTGTCTTTGAGCTTTTGAGTAGGGAAAGGACACGTGTGTGTGTGTGTGTGTGTGTGTGTGTGTGTGTGTGTGTGTGTGTGTTTCTGATTTGTGGTCCACAGCAAGTCGTTTCTGTTCTCTTAGACTTGGCATTTCCATATCTGTAAAATGGGTGATAATACTATTGAAGTTATTGTGAGACTGTATCCATCTGAAAACTTGCACACTTGGGAGATGATGGGGATTTTTCTGGCTTCTGGGAGTAAACAGACTAAAGGAGGCTCCTCTCTCTGTGGATGTCTAATAGCCTTATAGGTTTAAGAGCTCAGCCCTCTAAGCTGGTTTATCTCTCCCAGTCCTGACTCCTTATGCCCTGGTTGCCTCCAACAGATGCTCACCCTCAGCCTTAGAGTGTCTGGGTAGGGACCAGGGGTCCTGATTCTTAGGGCTTCAGTGGGAAAGTTAGGTGGGGGTGGGGCACACAATTTGTATAAGTTTGGAGTCTAGAGATTTTTTTAACCCTTACCTTCTGTCCTAATGCCAGTTCTAAGACAGAAGAGTGGCAAGAGCTAGGCAACTGGGATTAAGTGACTTGCCCAGGGTCACACAGCTAATAATTGTTTGAGGCCAGATTTGAACCCAGGACCTCCCATCTCCAGGCCTGGCACTCTGTCTACTGTGCCACCTAACTGGCCCCAGCTTGTTTTTTGAGAACTGCCTCGGTTTCAGAGATTTGTTGTCAGAAAGTAGAGAAAGGAAGAGTCCTTTAGTGATGGGGGTGAGTGGGTAGTTTTAGTGGGGTTTTTTGGAGAGAAGCGAAAGTTGGTGGTATTTATGGGAAATTTGGACCCATCCCAAGCATGTCTGACTAGAACAGAGGGTTTGCAGTGGAAAGATAAGGTTAGAAAGGCAGATGGCATATGGCCTCGAATGTCAGGGTAAGTTTAGGCTTTAAGCTATAAGCAAAAGGGAATCATTGTAATTTTTTGTGACAATGAAAATGGCTCTTTTAAAATTCTGTGACTGATGCTTCTAGAAGCCTAATCTGGTTAGGAAAAGAGATGGGGAAATAAGCTTCCATTCTTTCCACTTAGGCAGCTAGGTGGTACAACAGATAGTGTTGGACCTGGAGTCAGGAAGACCTATGCTGAAATCCAGCTAGCCATATGACCAAGTCACTTAGCCTCAGTCTGCCTCAATTTCCTAAATTGTAAAATGGAGACAATAATAGTTCCAACCTTCCAGGATTGTTGTGAGAATCAAATGAAATATTTTTAAGTGCCCAGCACACAGTAGGTGCTTAATAAAGGCGTGTTCTCTCCTCCTTTCATTAGAAAGGTAGGGGACTATGGATATGGAATGTTGAGTATATTGTCCAATGATATCATTATGTCTGTATTACTTAACTGTGGGATTTCCCCCCTTTTACAGAGGGAGACTCATGGTAGGGATAGGTGGAAATAGAGGTGTACATCTGGAAACTATTTTGATGTGAAAATAAAAATCATTACATTTTTGTTTCAATGGAAAAAAAGCTTGATCTGGTTATTAGAGTTATTTGTTTTTGTGTCTCATCCTCCACCTTGACTTTGAGTTCCTTGAAGTCAGAGACGTGTTAGCTAAACATCGGATATCCCTTAATGCCTAGTGAAGTGCTCCACACACTTACAATGCCAAATGGCTAACAATGAATGAATGAATGATAGAATTAATGAGTGATGGTGAATAGGATGAACTGGAGATGAGGGAGTCTGTAGGACAGGTAAGGCGACCAGTTAGGTCTAATAAATAGAGTCCTGGACTAAATTAGGGTGGTGGGAGCCATGGGACAGAGGAAGGGATTTCAGGGTGGAGCAGAATACCTGGCATCCAGACTCATCTCTGCTAAGTGGCTGTTATAACCTTGGACAGCTCCCTTCCCCTCTCCGCGCCTCAGTTTCCTCAGGTTTAGTGGGGAGAGGGGAGAGAAGGAGACTAGAGTAGATGAGTATTAAATGCATGCATGCTTGCTTCCAATGGTGGAGGCTGTGGCTTTGAGTTCCAGGGGTGGGAGTAGGGGCGAGGATATGAGTGGGACTAGAAAGATGAGAGCCAGTGTGTTTCCATTGTAGCCTTTCACTTACGTAGATGTGGGTGCAGTGTCTCTGGGTGTGGTTTCTGCTCGGCTATGAGAGCAGCTGGGAGGGGTGGGCATGTGTGTGATTCGGGGGATGTGTGTCTGTTTTGTGCCCTGTAGGGGATCTCTGGGCTTGTGCCTGTGCTGTGGGTCATCTCTGGGAGTGCTTCTGTTTTGGGGCACGTGCCATGGTCTATGATGGGTGTCTGTGTGTCCGTCTGTGCTGGTTGTGTGGGGGTGGGCTGGGGAGCCAATGCCTACAGCCTCCTTCCTGAAACTGTCTTGCTCACTCATCTCGCTCTCTCGGCTGTTCTGAAATAGCATCTGGACTGAAGGCCCATGAATTTTTCACAAGGATAATTACATGGCCTGGGAAGGCTGGCTGTGATTTACCAGCACCTGCCTTCCCCTGGTCCATGGCACGGTCCACCAGCCTCAGACCTACCTGTCTCCATATTGAATCCTCCCTCCCCACAGATACCTGCACTGTCCATGGTCCTAGGTCATTCCCATTCATAGCCTGGCCGCCCTAACAACAACCCTAGACAGGACCTAAAGGCAACCTGCTCAGGAAAGCACTGCAGTGGCAGTGAGAAGACCTGGCTTCTCTGACTCTTAATTCACTGTGAGACCTGGGATATGTCATTTTCCTTCTGGGACCTCAATTTCTCTATCCGTTATAAAATAAGACAAGATGATCTCCAAGGTCCCTTGCAGCACTAACTTTTTTTCTTTCTCAATTCTAGTCTTTCCCACCTCTGATAATTCATGTTCTAAGTTTCCTTCCCAGCTCTAATGTTCTGGGTTCTTTGTTTTCTAGTCCTTTCTAGCCCTAATAGTCTGTGTTTGATGTCCAAAGTCTCTTTCCAGACCTGAAATGTGAGGTTCTAAATTTGAAAATCTCTTTCCTTCTCCAATATTCCAAGTTCTAAAGTGCATTTCAGCCCTGACATTCTGGGTTCTATTTTAGAAGAACTTTTCCATCGCTAAGATCATTTCCAGCCCTGACAGTCTGGGTTCTAAGTTCAACATAGCCATGTCTATTCCAACAGTCCAAGTGAGAGTCCAGGTCATGAAGATCTGAACTAGGGACCAAATTTTATCTACACTCCAACCCTGAACTCTTCCTCCTGTAAGCTTCTTCCATCTCTAGGTCCCCACCTTATTCTTCCCCACTCTTCTTATCCCAACCTTTCCACCCAACCCCATCAATTTATATCCTTAATCTCTCTCCAGCTAAATCCTAATTCGCAACCACACAATCCACACTTACCCAGGACTACAACCCCCAAAGTTCTTCTTTTAGCTTCATCACTCAGAATATCTGACCTCCATTCTCTCAAAGCCTAAAAAATCTCCCTTCTTCCCCCTTCAGCCCCCAAGTTCAAAACTCTCAGGCCTGGGAAACTCTTCCATGTGAATGTTCTATTCTCTTATCTCCCAGCACATAGATCACAGCTTCTCCACACCTCAAGTAGCCAGCCAAATGCTGGGGCTCAAAGACCCCTTGACAGACTCCTGATAAGCATGTCTGAATTCAGCTAGTCTGGTTCTCAGATAAATGGCACAAAATCGTTAACTGGGGCCATACTAGCGATCTTTCCAATTTAGTATGGCCTTTTAGATCTGTTGCCTGGTTGGGACCCAATGACCATTTCCCTGACATTGAGGAGACACTCAAGTGGCACTCCCCCAAGATAGACTAACCCTAACCCTCCAATCTTCCAAACCAAGACAACTCTGAATCCCATCTTCCCGTCTTTGACCAAAGCCTCATCCTCCTTCCCATAGGGCAAGCTTTCTTGTCTTAACTGCCCTTCCACTGATGCCCCCGATACCACACAATGACACCCCCAAACCTCACATCTCTTGTTTCTGGACCTTCACGGTACCATGAATTCTGGGAAGACAAATGGAGGTCTGAGACATTGTCCAAATATGAACTGCTCCTCAGCCCTTCATCTGGAGAGGGGAAAGGCTTTAGGGCCCTCCTGCCACACTTGCTCACTGCCTTCTTTTTCTACCAGAGGTTTGAACCCTGGAGGGGTTCCGGATTTGTGGTTTTAAAACTATTTTAATCATTGTTTCAATATACTTGGATGCCTTTTAATCCTATATATTTCTTTTATTTTTAGAATCAATACTGTGTATTGGTCCTAAAGCAGAGGAGTGGTAAGGGCTAGACAATGGGGGTTAAGTGACTTGCCCAGGGTCACACAGCTAGGAAGTGTCTGAGGTCAGATTTGAACCCAAGACCTCCTGTCTCTGGGCCTGGCTTTTAGTCCACTGAGACACCTGGCTGCCCCTTGTAATCCCATATATTTTACTTAACACTTTTAAAAATATGATTCTGTGAAGGGATCCAGTCAAAGCCCAGCCTGATTACACCCTGCTTTTCCCTGTACCTGGCCTCCCTTCTCCCAGCTTCCTCAGAGACTGTCTCTTGTGCCCAGAGTCTTCCTCTTCTCAGTCCATCTCCCTTCCTTGACCTCTTGGAACCTCTTGCTCCCTTCATGGGCCAACTGAAGGGCTGCCAGATATCCTCAGCTGTGTTCTCCCCCTCAAAAAGCCCTTTGGATTTCTTTCTTATATACTTAGCACTTACTTACTTGTGTACATGCTGCTTTCCCAGTTAAATGGCATTTCCTTGAAGGCAGGAACTGCTACATTTTATCTGTTTTATCTTCATAACCCCATTGCCTGGCATACAGTAGGAGCTTAATAAATGCTTGGTTAATTGTTGAATGGAATGATGAGAAGCACAAGGATGGAATTTCTGCCCACACTAGATGATAGAAGGAGCAGTATTTCTGTCATTGCTCATAGCGGAAGAGTCAAGGGTTGGAGAGGGCAGGATAGTGAAGACTAGAGTGCCAGCCTGACATCAGGAAGTCAGGAAGACTCAGCTTCAGACACTTACTAGCTATATGACCTTGGGCAAGTCACTTCACCCTGTCTGCCTGTTTCGTCTATCAAATGAGCTGGAGAAGGAAACGGCAAACCACTCCAGTATCTTTGCCAAGAAAATTCCAAATGGAGTCAAGAAGAATTGGACATGATTGAAATGACTGAACAACAACAGGCATTGGGATGGGAGAGAGATTATTCTCAGTCCATCTCCCTTCCTCATGCTCACTTCCCTGAGAGAGTGTAGTTTCCTTGAGGACAGACCTGACTTTGCTTTTGTTTTTGTATTCTCAGTGTCTAGTGAAGTGCCTGGCACACAGTAGGTGCTTAATAAGGCTTCTTGGTCATTGATTTGTACCAGGCAAAAGACTTTGCCTACTTCAATCACCCTAAAGGAGCAGCATTCCTTTTCAGCTCACCCTTTATGTCTTCATAACAACTCTAAGACAGAAAGGCAAAGGCTAGGCAAACAGGATCGAGTAGCTCGCCCAGCTAGGAAGTGTCTGAGACCAGACTGGAACCCTGGTCTTCCTGACTACAGATCTGGTACTCTATCCACTGAGGCGCCTAGCTGCCCCAAGAAAGAAGGTGCCCCAAGATCTAAAATAGTCCAGATTAAGCTTACCACCTGTTGGGAGAAGTACTCTGACTTCATTTCTCCCCGGAGCTGGGAAATAAATTCATCTCTTACAGCTTCAGACCCATTGCTTTTGGGCCACTAGCTTCTTAGTCACTAACTGAGTCTAAAGATTTCCTTCCTTTTCCTAGCTTTTCCTGATTTTAATGGAGATTTCCTTTCCTGCTTGGAAGGAGTTGGAAGTAAAGTCAGAACACTTGGGTTCAAGTCATGCCTTGGTTGCCACTTATGTGTCCCTAGGTTTGAGGTGGTCCTTAAGGCTCTTTCCAGCTCTAGATTCTCAGTGGCCCTGGGTTTGAGTCCTGGCCCCATTATTTGCCAGTTATGAGAACTTGAATAAATCATTTTGCCTCCCTCGGACTCAATGACTCATGGACAATGAAAGGGTCAGAGTAGGGGATCTGTAAAGGTCTCTGTGGCTCAGAATACTAGGATTCAAGGATCAATGAGAGTCCACCCCTTTGGGAGCTAAGAGTGAAGGAGTCCCATAGACAGATCTAAAATAATAGAATTTTTTAATAAATTTGTTGTCAAACAATTTTTTGTTCTTTGCCGCATGGGGGCATGATGGAGAAGAAAGGTCTCCGGGAGCCCCCTTGCCCCCAAAAATGTCCAGAAGAGACGGATGGGGAAAACTTCCCTTCCTTCTCAGGGGTTTGGGGAGGGCCAGGATAAGCTGGAGCACTGGGGGGCATCCATTGCCAGGATCTGAATGGCCTTCTTTGGGGTACTACCCCACGATAGTCTTTGGCGGGGATGCGGGGCAAGTCTTCGTCCGGCATGTTGTCGCATTAGGAGCTCCGATCCACTGGGGAGGTTCGGCTGACGGACACGGCTCTGGAAAGCAAATACTCCCTCCCTCAAGTACTATTCTGGCCCCCAAAGGGGCTGCAGGTGGATCTGTGGACAACCTAAGCCCGGCCCTGGGAAGAGGAGGGAGGAGCTAGTGGCTGGGGTTAGGAGAGAAGACGGAGGAGGAATGCCCATAGTAAGCATCCTGAGGACAAGAGCAGGGCCTGGGAGGATGATGTGTCCCATGGAAGAGTGTCCTGGAAAAGGTGGGGAGGGGGAACGAGTCAGTGCAAAGGGAGCAGCAGAAAAGAGCGGATGGAGGCAGAGGGCCATCTAGACCCCTGTTCCCCCTTAGCCTCCATCCTTGGCTGCCCTCCTTCCACTCGCTGCCCCTTCAAGTGCCAGGCTGCCCATCAGGGGCCGTAGGGGACCAGCAACAAGAGGCAGAGCAGAGGGGTGGGCAGACCGTGGTGCTGGGAAGGGCCTCCAGAGTCCAGAGAGGTGGGGCAGGCCGGGCCAGAGCACACCTCTCCCTTCCTCCCGTCCTCATCCCCATAGTGACTCCAAAAGTCTTCTTCCGTGGGGGTGTCGCCCCCCTGGGAGCCCTTGTGGTCTCCGGCCGGCAAGTCCCGGTATAAGGTAGAGGGATCCGCAGGGGGGGCCCCCCCAGCTTCTCCCAGCTCATACAGGTGGTTGGAGGAACTGTTGCCCCGGGCACGGCCTCCTGGTCGAGTCGGAGCGGCGGGGGGGCAGGCCTCAAAGTCAGACTCCCGGAGGGCCCGGAGGTCTCGGCCCTGGCGCTCAGGGGGGGTGGCGCAGGTGACGTCTGAGCTGGAGACCCGGGCCCTCTGGAACCAGGCCCAGAGAGGCCGGGCACGGCAGTCACACACCCAGGGGTTGTCATTGAGCCTCAGGAACTCCAGCGCAGGGAGGTCGGCCAGGGCCTCTCCCGGCAGCGAGGCCAGGCTGTTGTTGAATAGGTAGAGGATGGTGAGGCGGGCCAGGCCCCGGAAGGCCGCCGGATGGACAATCTGCAGGTGGTTCCCATGCAGCAAGAGCCGGTCCAGCCCCGCCAGGCCCCTAAAGACGTGTTCGGTGAGCACCCGGAGGCGATTCCCATGCAGGAAGAGGTGGCTCAGGTTGGCCAAGTCAGCAAACAGATCATCCTGGGGTGGCAGGAGATGGGAAAGAAAAAGAGTGGGTGCAGGAGATATAATGGGGAGCCCCTTTTTAGACAGGCCAAAGGCCAGGGGGTGGCCAAATCCTAGAACCCGGAGCCCCAGAATGAGAGGGAAGGCAGCGACGTTTAGTTATCCAGAAGTGACCCGGGCCAAGGTAACAGTCGAGGGATTTGGAGTCCAGTCCTGGGTTCAGATTCAGCCAAGGCTCTGCCACCTACTATATGTGACCCAGGGCCAAAGTCTCCTTATCTCTCTGGGCCGCTATCCTCCAGTGAAAATCGAGGGGACAGGAGAAGGGAATCCGTCTCTAACTCGGTAATCTCTCCCCTGTCTGCTTGCTGCATCAACCAAACCCGGCCAAGGCCTCAGTTTCCTCATCCGAAAAATGACCGGATGATCTTCAAGGCAGCATGGACTGTGGTGATGGCTTTAGAGTGACAGGGCCTGGGTTGGATGGGCAGCTTTATCTCTACTCCCTGTAAGGTCCTGGGCTGCTACCTGATCCCTCGCTCTGGGGGAGCCCAAATGAGGCCAGACAAGATCATCCGTGAGGTCCCTTCCTGCCCTAAATCCTAGGATGCTCAGATGCTCCCTGCTTCTCACCTCCTGGCCATGTGATGGCTCTTCTCCCAGAGAAAGAAGGTGGGAAGAGCCCAAAGCTATTATTCAGTATCTTAGAAGGATCTCTTCCCTGGAGGGGGGAGACCAGACCCCAGGGAGCCGGGGGAGCACCCAGCCTTGCTGGGGAAGGGGCCGATGGAGCTGTCCCTTCCCCACTTATCATGGAAGCTCAGAGTGAGATCTGGGAAGGATCTTAGAGGCCAATGAGTTCATGAGGAAACTGAGGCAAGGGGAGGCTAAATGACTACCATGGAGACAGCGTCTGAGGTGGGATTTGAAAATGGCTCTTGCCGACTCCAGGTCTAGCCCCTTATTCCTGCCCCCCCTCCACCCTCCTCCACGTTCTAGGCCATGCTAGACAGCCAGAGGGTCCCTGGACCCAGAAGCTCGCGCCCATTGTTCAGGCATCAGGTTTTGTCCGGCTTCGTCTGGTAGAAGCTGCTCCCTGTACACACATATCTATGTGTGCCTAGATGGAATAATGGGTGGAGCGATGGACCTGGAGTCAAGGCAGACCTGAATTCAAATCTGACCTCAAACATTTACCAATGGGATGATGATGATGATGGCTAGCATTTATGTAGAGCCTACTATGTGCCAGGTACTCTGCTAAGCGCTTTACAGATATTATCACATTTGAGCCTACGATAACCCAGGGGCATATGTACTAGTATAATCCCCGTTTTACAGCTGGAGAAACTGAGGCAAACAGAAGTGAAGTAACTTGTCCAAGCTCACACAGTTAGTAAGTGTCTGAGGCTGGGTTTGAACTCCTCTTCCTGATTCCAAGCCTAGAGTCTGATTCCATTTCAGCACCTACCTGTATGACTCTGGGCAAGATACTTTACCTCTCTCTTGGCCTCGGTTTCTTTATATGTAAAATAAATATAATAATAACATGTACTTCCAAGAGTTAGTATTGGGATTAAATGAGAGCATAAATGTAAAGAGCCTTGAAGAACTATATAAGTGCTAGCTGATATACATGCATATCTATCTATTTATCTATATATAATTATGTATATAGATATATCTAGAATTCTAATTTTTATTAGGCTTTAAGGTTAACAAGGCAATTTCCTTACAATGACCTTGAAATATAAGCAGAACAAGGATGATTACCCCATTTTATAAGGTGAAAAAACTGAGGCTCAGTTAGGTTAAATGACTTGCCCAGAGTGATACAGTTTGTGAATGCTGGGATTTGAACACAGATCTCTCTCAACTCCAAGTCCCATGTTTGACTTGATCCTATATCTGACACATACCTCTCTCTCCAGGAGCTGGGGGTAGGGAGAGAAAAGGGAGATGGTTTTTCCCAGAGTCTGTGTGTGTGTGTGTGTGTGTGTGTGTGTGTGTGTGTGTGTGTGTGT
>NW_025391368.1:0-6102 GCF_016433145.1 Gracilinanus agilis | reverse complement strand
GCTATTTGCTTCCGTTTTATGAGTGAGTTCATCCCATTCACATTCAGAGTTATAATCATCAGTTGTGCATTTGCTAACATTTTCATATCCTCCCCTCTTCCTACCCCCTTTTTCCTTATACTTTTTCCTTTTAAACCAGTGGTTTGCTATTAAGACCCTATCCCTTATCCCCTCCCTTGATTAACTTCCCTTTCTACCCCCTCCCTTATTTTTCCCCATCTTTTTGTTTTTAAAGGCCTTATGAATTCCCTCCCTCTTCTCCCCTCCCTTTTTTTGACCTCCCACTCCCCTGCTCCCCTTGGTTTATCCCTTCTAACTTTCTCAGAAGGGTTAGATAAGAGTTTTATGTCCCAATGGATAGTATAGCTACTCTTCCCTCTCTGGGTTGATTACACTAAGAGTAAGTAAGGTTTGATTATTACCTCTTAATGCTCTCTTCCTCTCCTTCTTATAATAGTATTTGTCCCCTCTCCATCCCATGCCCTCTTTGTGTGTAATAGAATATCCTATTTTCTTATTCACTCAAATTTCTCTTGGTGTCCCCTGCTATTCACCCTCTCTTTCCCATCCCCCATGTCATCTTAGATTATTTAGTGTTCCACCCTCACCCTGTGAATTATTCTTCTGATTACTATAATAGTGAATACTATAATAGTGAATAAAGTTCACTACAGAGAATTATACATAACATTTCTCTACATAGGAATACAGATAATTAGATCTCACTGAGGCCCTTAAAAAGGCAAGTTTAAAAATTATAAGTTTTCTTTCTTTCCCCTCTGTATCTTATTTACCTTTTCATGTTTCTCTCGATTTTTGTGGTTGGATATCAAACTTTCCATTTAGCCCTGGTCTTTTCTGTGCAAATACCTGGAATTCTTCAATTTTGTTGAATGCCCATACTTTCCTCTGGAAACATATAGTCAATTTTGCTGGGTAGTTGATCCGTGGTTGCAGGCCCAGCTCTCTTGCCTTTCTGAATATCGTATTCCAAGCCTTGCGATCTTTTAGCGTGGAGGCTGCCAGATCCTGTGTGATCCTGATTGGTGCTCCTTGATATTTGAATTGTTTCTTTCTGGCTTCTTGTAAGATTTTTTCTTTTGCTTGGAAACGCTTGAATTTGGCAATTATATTTCTGGGTGTTTTCTTTTCTGGATCGAATGTCGCAGGTGTTCTATGAATCCTTTCAATGTCTATATTGCCCTCTTGTTGTAGGACTTCAGGGCAATTTTGCTGAATTATTTCTGTTAGTATGGAGTCCAGGTTTCTATTAATTTCTGTTTTTTCTGGAAGACCAATTATTCTCAAATTGTCTCTTCTAGACTGGTTTTCTTGGTCTGTCACTCTCTCATTGAGATATTTCATGCTTCCTTCTATTTTTTCAGTCTTTTGACTTTGTTTTATTTGTTCTTGTTGTCTTGAGAGATCATTAGCTTCTAATTGCTCAGTTCTAGCCTTTAGGGATTGGTTTTCGGCTATAATCTTTCGGTTTTCGGCTATGATCTTTTGATTTTCGGCTGTAATCTTTTGATTTTCGGCTGTAATCTTCTGGTTTTCGGCCATAATCTTCTGGTAGTTCTTTTCAATCTGGTCATTTCTGGTGTTCAATTTGCTTATCAGTTCATTTGGTTTCTGAGTCTCACTTTCCAATTGCAAGATTCTACCTTTTAAACTGTTATTTTCTTGCCAGATCTCTTCCATTTTCCTCAAAATCTCAGTTTTGAACTCTTTCATAGCTTGTGAGGAGTTTTCCTTATTTGAGGAGGGTCCGGATGCTTGTTTGTTCTCCTCCTCTGTTTGCTCGGTTGTGTGGATTTTCTCTGTGTAAAAGTTGTCGAGTGTTAAACACTTCTTTTTCTTGTTGTTAATCTTTCTCTTCTGAGCTTCCTGAGACTGGGTAGCCATCATTAGCCCAGCAGCTTCTCAGGTTTATCCTCGCGCTCAGGGTCTGTCCGCGGTCAAGCCCCCTGGTGGACCCCCTTGCTTGATCCTCTGCGGGAGGTTTCTTTACAAGTCTCAGGGCGCTGCTTCCACAGTCGTATACCTGTCTGCACTGGTTCCCCACTCAGGGTTTCAGAGCTTTAGCTCATGGCTGTGTCTGCCTCCACCCACGCCTCCGCCCGCGCCTGTGCTCTGAGCCCGTACTCTGCGTCCTGCGTCCACTCTCTGCGCCCTGCTCCTGTGCTCAGAATTTGTGTGTTTTCTTTAGCTTTTTGGGGTCCTAAATCTTGCTGCTCTCAGGAACAGGCCCTGGAGCTGCCAATGACTCGATGGGTGCCCCAAACTTGCTCTATTTCTTTTTAGCTTGCTTTGGCGCTATAGGTGTTGTGTGTGGAGGGGTTGGGGGTGGGGTGGTTGCTCAGCCCATGATTTAGTGAGAGCTGTTTCACCCCTTTATAGCATGGAAATGCCCCGATTCCACGTACCTTCCATGCTGTGCCCTGTTGTGGGGTTCCTCCGTTCGTCTGGACTTGTTTTTATGTCCCCTTGAGGAGTTTTGTGTGTTTCGGTTAGGAGAGGTTAAGACCTGCTTCTTACTCTGCCGCCATCTTAACCCAGAACCGGAGTAAATATTTTGAATGGGATAGAGAATCCAAAGTCAGGTCGAACCCACAAGCATCTATTAAATGCCTACCTGTGCCTCACACGGTGCTAAGTGTTGAGGATGCCAAGAAAGTAAAAGGCGGTCCCTGCTCTCTAGTCTAAAGGGGAAGATGACATGCAAACAATTACATACAAATAAGATTGAGACAGGATAAATCAGGAGTAGTCTCAGGGAAGGCTCGAACATTAATGAGGACTGGGAAAGACTTTTTTTTCAGAAGGTAAGATAATATTAGAGCAATGAATAAGTTATTATTGTCTGATGAGAGCCAGATCTAGTCTCTAGGAAATAAAAAATGATGGGGGTCAGCTAAGTGGCTCAGAGGATTGAAAGCCAGACCTAGAGATGGGAGGTCCTGGATTCAAATGTGGCCTCAGACACTTCCTCACTGTGTGACCTTGGGCAAGTCACTTAACCTCCATTGCCTAGCCTTTACCGCTCTTCTGCCTTGGAATCCATACCCAGTATTGATTCTAAGACAGATGATAAGGGTCTATAAAAAAAATGAGCGTAAAAATAGCAGTGGAGTGTCCATGTCACTCCGCTCTTTGCAATCACTGGGGAAAACAATCACTAAATTTAAGTTAAGATTGTATTTTGTTTCTCCTAAACTCTTTTCTCTCTGAAGCCATTGGCCATAATGGAAAGAGGAGAGGATTTGAAGTCAGAAAATCTAAGTTCAGAACCTGGTTTTCTTACTTCCCACCTGTGTGATCCTAGGCGAATGAGTCATCCCTTTTGGGCCTCAAATCTCCTCATCTAAAAATTGAGGGGGTTGGACTAGGAAATCACTTCCCCTCGCTTCTCTTCTGTCACAAAACGGATCTTTACTTCTATCCTCTCCCTCCCCCGGTGAAACCAGCAGTCGAGAGATTTACAGCACATTTATCTGCCAATTTCCTCTTTACTATTAATAATTAGTCAGCCTGACGTTTTCTCTATCAGGTCCCTCGGCTCCATGAGACACGCGGGGCCATAGCAACAGATCATGATGTCACTAGCACATCAGTTGTGATTCAGTGCCCAGATCAGGTAGAGGGGACGGATAGGAGAGAAGGACGCCTGTGGAGGTGGAAATGTGCTTATTCATTTTCCTTCTCTGACACAGAGGGCTGCAACCCTGCTCCAGGCATCTGGAGGTCAGAGTCACAGAAACTGAGAACCCGAAGGTACTTGGGGGGACCGTCCACCCTGAACAGAAGACTGACAATGAAGAGGCAATACTCTGATCCCTTGGGGAGGCTGGCCGTGACTCTGTGATATCCTATAGCATCTGCAGCATTGGCAGAAATGACCAATGATGAATTTGAGACTGGTGTGGCTTTGGTGTCCAAAGATCTGGGTTTGGGGCAGGTGGGTGGCTCAGCAGATTAAGAGTCAAGTCTAGAAAAGGGAGGTGTTGGGTTCAAATCTGAACACAGATGCTTCCTTTCTGTGTGACCCTGGGTAAGTCACTTAACCCCCACTACCTAATTTTCTGCCTTGGAACCAATACACAGTATTGATTCTAAGAAGGAAGGGAAGGATTAAAAAAAAAGACCTGGGTTCAAGTTCCATCTCTAATACTTACTAATTGTATGATATTGGGCAAATTACTTCACATCTATGGGGCTCAGTTTCCTTTTCTGTAAATGCTGACTAA
This sequence comes from Gracilinanus agilis, assembly GCF_016433145.1. Taxonomy (NCBI): domain Eukaryota; kingdom Metazoa; phylum Chordata; class Mammalia; order Didelphimorphia; family Didelphidae; genus Gracilinanus; species Gracilinanus agilis. Next base: position 1,855 of record NW_025391368.1, on the reverse strand, counting down.
TAATCGTAGTAGTTAGAAATCGCCTACCAGACTAGTCCATTCCACTCTTCTTGTTTTCAAGCCCAAAGAGCAGAGTTTGATGAAGAGTAAGGTCCCTGCTGACCTCTGCCCAGATCAGACCATTCCTGCAACTCTGTGTTGAGTTTGGTCCACTGTGTTTTAAGAAGGACACTTGCCAAACTGGAGTATATCTAGAAGGAGGCAATGATAATGGTGAGAAGAGGGGAGATCATGCCATATGAGGACTCAGTGAAGGAGCTGGGAGAAGAGACTTGAAGCACATGTGTATCTTCAAGCATTGGAAAGGCTAGCATCTGGAAAAAAGTGGTTATTCTTTTTAGAGATCAGAGATTAGAATTGAGACCAGCCAACCAGTCAACAAGCATTTATTAAGTGCCTTCTGTATGCTAGGCACTGGGAATACAAATTTAAAAAACGAAATAATCTCTGCTTTCAAAGAGCTCCCAGTCTAATGAGACCAGTGTGTAGAAGTTACAGGGAGACATTTTTTTGGCTCAGTATAAAGAAGAATTCCATTATAATTCTAGCTGTCTCAAAATGGGCTGATCTTCCTGAGACACTAATAAATTTCCTGTTACTGATGGTGTGTCTAAAGCAGAGGCTGGATGATCATAAGGGATATTTTAAAGGGCATTAATAGTTTGGTAGAAGATTGGGAGGCAGCTAGGTGGTGCAGTGGATAGAGTACTGGGCAAGTCACTTAACCCTGCTTGTCTCAGTTCCTCATCTGTAAAATGAGCTGGAAAAGGAGTCAGATCACTTCAGTGTCTTTGCCAAAAACCCCTAAATGGGGTCACACAGAGTCAGACATGACTGAAACACCTCAACAACAGCAAAGAAGTTTGACTAGGTTTCTACTTTCTCTCCAATTCTATAACTTTATCAAGAAACCCAGGAGTTATATTTTTTAGCTGGAAAGTATTAGGCAGCACAATCCTGTATATCTCATACTTTACTTTATTATTATATTTTATATATTTTACTTTATTTTTACTGCCCCAGTAGTCTTGATTTATTCATATCTCCAAGAGGACCTACTGGTATGAAATGATAGTTAGTACTTGGAATAGGGGAGAGACTCAATCAGAGATGCTGCAAGCAAGAGATGTTAGGAGCACAGTAGATTTATGAATTTCATCTATAAGTGAACCACCAAGACTGGGAACATCTGCTTTCTCAGCCTGGAATCTCCTGCTTCTCATGACTAATTTCTTTCCCAGATCACCTACTCTGCCTAGTCAATACTATTCATGGGTCTAACCCTTGTCTATCTACTGTGACTTGATCTAAGCCCTTGGGTTCTACCTGGTTTAACATGCTCACTCTGGATTGAGACTCCATCTCTTTAAAACTAGGTTCGAAATTATTTTGGCTGCTGCCAGGTTTGGAGCCCCACAGGACTCCCAACAGCAGTTTCCCCACATCCAATACTTGCTTGCAGCTTTAATCTGTTTGGACTAGATTTACAATTGGAAACTAGGAAAAGAAATTTGCAGAGGGAGATCCTTCCTATAGTAATGAGAACCAGATATCATTTTTCAGGTACAGGAGTGAAAGGCAGACAGTGACCTTGGCTTATTCCAGCTAATTGACAAAACAAACAAAGAATCATACCAGGGAGTCCAGTTCTTTTAAGACATAGACAAAGGGGATGAACTCTTCATGATTCCTCAAGGATAGAACCTCTAGGGAGGCTTACATGCGAAGATAAGAAATGACTAGACAGAAGAATTTCCTTAAACCTGCCTTGTTCTTCTGGATAATTCATTTCAATGATACCCACTCTGGTTATCTCAGAATTAAGATGGCTAGACTCAAGATCACTATTATCAGC
>NW_025391367.1:0-10472 GCF_016433145.1 Gracilinanus agilis | reverse complement strand
ATATATACACATATATATACATATATATATACATATATATCCTTTTATATTAATTTTTTATTTGTTACAGGGGTAGGCAATGGGAGTTAAGTGACTTTCCCAGGGTCATACAGCTAGGAAGTGTCTGAGGCCGGGTTTGAACCTAGGACCTCCTGTCTCTAGGCCTGGCTCTCAATCCACTGAGCCATCCAGCTGCCCCTCTTCAGTCATCGTGATGAATGCACAGCATAGTGAGCCTTCCTTTAGGTCTTTGCTGGACTGGCAATCTCAGGCTCATTGAACCTCTACCATCCAAATAACTAACTCATCACGTCAGCTAGGTACAAAGTATTGGTCTTTTTCTCATTTATATTGTATTGTGGCTTTAGTTTTTTGGTGATCTTCCAGCTTTGTGATACACACACATATTAAACTTGTATTTATTTATATTAATCAGCCTAATTCTACCTCTCCCCAACAGACCCATAGCAAATGTATAGTCAAACAAAACAAATTTCCACCTTCCAATCGTCTGTCCAGTGACAACAAAACGTTTCATTCCACAATCTGAGTTCTTCCCTTTTTTGTCAGAGGTTGGGCAACATATTTCATGATTAGTCCTCAGTCTTGGTTGATCATTACTCTGAGAAGAACTCAGCCTAATGATATTCATCATATTTTTGTACCATTACTTGTCTATCCAATTCCCAGTTTATGGGCACTCTCACATTCCCATTCTTTGCCATCTCAAAAAAGCTCTCAATATTTTTGTGTATCCTTAGAATTTGTTTTGCTTAGGACTAATCCTTTATATGGTCTATTCTCCTTCTAATTCCTTCTCCCTCTTCTCTGCTTACTGTCTTGTTGAGTGAAATGGATTTTTGTACCCAACTTGGTATTCATGTATGTCGTCTTCCTTCTTTTGACTCATTTAAAGGAGAATAATGAGGTTCAAATGTCAGCTGCCTTTCTTGTTACTTGTACACACATGAGATAATTTTTCCTAACCTTCCTCCAATCCTTCCCCTTACTATATTCCTGTTCTCTTTTCATTCTTTTCTTAAGATCATTAAGATATAACAGAACCACTCCCAGGACTTGTCTAAGTGGATTCCCTGTGCCAATTCTTTTTTTTTTTTTTAAACCTTATCTTTTTTGCTTTAGAATCAATACTATGTGTTGGTTCCAAGGCAGAAGAGCAGTGAGGGCTAGGTAATGGGGGTCAAGTGACTTGCCCAGGATCACACAGCTAGGAAGTGTCTGAGGCCAGATTTGAACCCAGGACCTCCCGTCTCTAGGCCTGACTCTCAATCCACTGAGTCACCTAGCTGCCTCCCTTATATTACATTCTTAATAGTTTATCCTTTAGTCCCTTATAATTGTTCGCTCATTTTATCCTTTATATTTCTCTTGAGTTCTGTGTTTTTATTTCAAGGTTTCTACTTAGCTCTTTTCATTGGGAATGCTTGGAAGCCTTCTTTCATTAAAACTTCCATATCCCTGACCCTCCCCTTCACCCTATAGCATTATATTCAGTTTTTCCAGGTGAGATATTCTTGGCTGAAGGTCTCTTTTCTTTGCTCTCTGGAATACTTATATTCCAAATTCTCTGTTGTTTTAGAATGGTGGCTACTAAATTATGTGTAATTCGAATCCTCCCCCCCCCCCCTCTCTCCATAAAATTCCCAAAATAAAAACTCCCAGAAACATTATAGAAGAAATCTAGAATTTTCATGTCCAAAACACACACATACACACACACACTATATATATTTATATATATGTGTAGTTCTCTCTCTCTCTCTCTCTCTCTCTCTCTCTCTCAGAAGATTACATATATATATAATGTGTGTGTGTGTATAAGTGTGTTTTGGACATGAAAATTCTAGATTTCTTCTATAATGTTTCTGGGAGTTTTTATTTTGGGGATTTCTTTCAGGAAATGACCAGTCTTTTCTTTCTCTTTTTGCTTTTCTCTAGATCTGGACAGTTCACTTTTAAGATTTCCTGAAAGAACATGTCTAGGTTCTTTTTTTGGTCAATAGTTCAATGGTCCTTAATTTTTTTCTTCTATATCTATTTTCTAGGTCTTTTTTTTTTGCTTTTAATACTTTATATTTTCTTCAATTTTTTAATTTTTAAACTTTGTTTTTATTTTTTTCTCATGAAGTAATTGACTTCTATTTGGTCCATTTGAATTTTCAAGGAGTTTATGACTGGGCAAGTTTTTGTGTCTCATGTCAAACTGTTAATTAATTCTCTTTCCAATTCTTTCGTTCTCTCATTTCTTTTCTATTTTTTTCCTATAAGAACTCTCATTCCATTCACAAGATTTTAAAAATCCTTTTAAAAAAACATTTGTTTCATCTTTTTTAGGAAAAAAAAGATTTATAGATTTATCTGTGCCTGCATCTGGTTTTGCTTTGAGATATTATTTATGAATGTTTTAGAAAAATTCTTTTCTATGTTTGTGTCTTGAATGTGCCTAACAAAATAGTAGCTTATAATGGTGGGATTCTTTTTTGCTTTGGCCATTCTTCCAGTCTACTTCCTGGGTTGATGTTAGGACTGGATTTTGTTATATGATTCTAGGATTTCAGGGTTAGACTTTAGGACTTGCAAGCCTTTTGTGCTATCAAAAGAACTGGATCCAAGCAAAATCTGATTGCTCCTCCCTAGTCTGAACTCACCAAGTTCCTGACCTGGGGTTTTCTCCGTACAAATGGCATAGATTCTGTTCCTTTTAGCTAGAATGCTATGTTGGTTCAAAGTTGCAGAACTATAGGCTCACCTTTGGTCTGAATTTCCTGCCTTGGTTATCCTTCCATTGGATAAAATGCTAGAAGTGATACCCTACTGTGCACTTGAGGTTTAAGCCCCTTCACTACTACAGCTGGCATCTGAACTTCCTCCCTTTTTTAATAAAGTCTCCCTAGCTGTACAAGTCTCTTTCTCACTCTTCTTTAGATCTATACCCAGAATGTATTGTGGGTGACAAAGCTGCCAGTGGGCACCTGTCCCCATTTCATTGGTCCAATCTAAGTCTAGGTATGCCCTGGTATGGATCTTCTTTTGTGTTGTCTTCTCTGTGAGTGCTGACATACTCCTATGTTTCCTGCTTCTGCCTTGACTATCTCCAATGTCTGCAGGCTGGACAAAGGATTCACTGTGGCTTTTTCAGGATGTCTTCAAGACTTGCACATTTCATGTATCTGGAGGAGTTATGGATGGAAGTTTAGTTGCACTGTCTTCTACTCTGTCATCTTCCTCCCTGATCTTTTTTTCTCTAAGAGACTATCATGGTTCATGAAGTCTCTGTCTTCTCTGAGAGAGAATTCTTAGCCTAAAGTTTGCCAGAGGGGCAACTTTCAAGGCTCAGATATTCATATTACCTCAAGAAATCATCTTCTCTTTCTAGAAACTGTACTTACTACCCAAGAAATTCTCCCTCATTTCTCCAAAAGAAAGGAATTTAGGACCTCAACACTGGAATTTCCCCTTCTCTTCAGGAGGTTAGAAATCATAACTTGGACCATGTATTTTTCCTCTCCATGGTTGCTATGTAGTTGAGAGATAACAATTAGCAATGCCCTTCCAAGACTGTGGCCAGAAACTTGGGGTCCAGGAATTTTTTCTTGGACCACATGGTGGGGGGCATGCTTGCCTCTGCCACTTGCTTCTGCTTCAAGGCAACCATTTATAGTTACAGAGGTGAGATAAGGGGGCCAGGACCCAAGTCCATTCTTGGATTTGCTATTCTTTAAGAATATCTCTAGGGGGGCAGCTGGGTGGCTCAGTGGATTGAGAGCCAGGTCTAGAGCCAGGAGGTCCTAGGTTCAAATCTGGCTTCAGACACTTCCTACCTATGTGACCCTGGGCAAGTCACTTAACCCCTATTGCCTAGTCCTTACCACTCTTCTTCCTTGGAGCCAATACACAGTATTAATTCCAAGATGGAAGGTAAGGGTTTTAATTAAAAAAAAAAAAAAAAGAATATCTCTGGACTGTTGCAATAGACCTGTCAGGTCTCCCCTAAAAAAGTCTCTCCTCAATCTAGTACTAATGATCTTTTGGAACAGAGGTGTCGAGCACAGGATCCATAACTCTTTCAAGTGCTGCCCAAACCAGATTTAAATGTGATTGGGAGATATTTAAGAATATAAATATCAATAAAATTACTTTTAAAAACTAAATCATCATGTGGCCTCTTCTCTCCCCCAGAAGAGTCATCATAAAGGAAAAGAGGGAAGAAAAAAATAAAATATGGAAGAAAGCCAAAAACAGAAATCGTGGACTTTAATTATGCAGCAAGATAATCTGCAGCAACATGATGAAGAGCTCACAAGCCTGTTGCATCTAACCTGTGCCAGGATTTAAGCAGATCCCAAATCTTTACCAATATTGCCAGTCACTCAATATTCCCTGGATAAGCCACCAAGACCTTCCCCTCCATTACAGCCTCATCATCATAATAAAATTTATTTTTTCTAAAATTTTTTATTTTTATTTTTTAATTTAAAAAAATTTTAAATTTAACAAAATTTTAATTTAAAAAATAAAATTAACATATAAAGATCACTTTAAAATATTATGTTTTTTGTAAGATTTATTAGTAGTCTCTAGAAAATAAAACCATGGGCCATGCTAGCTTGGGCTGTTTAAACAGCCCGCCATTCCCTGCTGCCACCATGGTGGAGAGAAAGCAAAGAGGAAGAAAGGTTTATCCCCCTGCCTACGTCAGTGTGTAACGACAGGAAGCCAGTGGGCTCATGGGAAATGTAGTTCAAAGACCTCAAAATTTCCAATAACACAATCAGCAGTAAAATATGAAATCTTTGTCCCCATAGAGGCCTCTTTTGAGGAGCTACCATCTTCTTCCACCAGGGTTAAATAAGGACTCTTTCTCACCATCTATCCAGGGACTCAGAATTACCAGCCAGTCCAATTCTAAGGGGAATTCTTCCAAGTTAATACACATTCACTACAGTTCTATTGCAATCATCTCTCTTCCTCCCAGTTATTAGAAAGCAACAATATGAGCCGATGGTTCCCAAGCCCTTTCTGGGAAAGAGATGTCCAAATCATGGCAGAGGAAAGGAATAGTGACTGTTGAGGGGAATCAGGGTGTGCAGAACTTTCTGAGAGGGCAGGACCCCGGGGCTCTACTAGAACTATGTCTAAAGACATTCTCTTCTCCAGTAAGTTCCCGGAGACTGGATTCCAAGAACCACTGAACGGGAGAGGCGGTCTCCTTGGGAGGAGCTAGGGCTGCTGAGAGATCAGCTAGGGCGCTTCGCGATGCAGCCATTGGTTAGTGGGGGGGAGGCTTCCTGCCTGTGATGGGAGAGTGACATTTTGCCAGTTGGGAATGGGTTTGAGGAAGACTTGGTTTATTTAGGTGTGTGTTCCTGCTGTGAGAGTGCGTTAGACAAAGGATGATGGTATGACCCGTGTCATCTGCTCAGTAGCAACGAGGGACCAGCGGCACATAAGCAATTGTTTTTCCAGTGCTAGAGTAAATGGGATTTTGCATCTCCAGCAACCTAACAATGTTTACCACCCCGCCATCCGCTCCACTTACCTGCCAAAGGCTCCACTCGGCATGGTCTTTTGTGGAGAGAAAGTTCCAGAAACAGGTCCTTGTAGGGTCCTACGGCCAGAGCGGAGAGACTCTTTGACGTCTTCTGGGGCTAGATCCTGTTCTGGCCCCTACCTGAAAGACACTAACTTTTTTTTTTTAATGTTAATTAATTAATTTAGAATGTTTTTACAGGGTTACAAGATTTATGTTCTTTCCCTCCCCTCCACCCCCTCCCAAAGCTGACGCACAATTCCTCTGGGTTTTACACGTGTCATTTCCATATTATTGGAGTCGATATCCCCAGAGAACTTTGTGATCAAGCAGTTGTTTTTCTTCTGTGTTTTGCCTCCTAGAGTTGAGACACTAATTTTTAGGTTACTTGGGCCCTCATGAGGGAATCTGAGTTCTCCAAAACCTCAAGAGTCTAATAATCTCTGGCTTTTTTTTTTTTTTTTTTAATCATGGGAAAGCAACTATCAATAAAGAGCTTATTCTAAGCTGTATCCAACTGTGGTTTTCCCCCACTAACTCTATTCCTTAAAACTTGATTTTCATAAGGTTGATTTCCTATCCCTTCTTTCTCTTATGGATCCCTATCTGCTCTAGGTCCTATGCCTAGATTAGATATCTGGTCAACAGAGTCAACTACATAGTGGTGTATACCACGGGCAAAAAAAAACCACACACAATGACTGGCAGTTTGCCTCAGTTTCCTCATCTGTAAAATGAACCAGAGAAGGAAATGGTGATCCATTCCAGGATCTTTGCCAAGAAAATCTTAAATGAGGTTACAAAAACTTGGACTTGACTGAAATGACTGAACTACAGTCACTTAACCTTGTTTACCTCAATTTCCTCAACTATGAAATGAGATGGAGAAGGAAATGGTGATCTACTCCAGGATCTTTGCCAAGAAAACCTTAAATGAGGTTACAAAAAATTGGACTTGACTGAAATGACTGAACTACAGTCACTTAATCTTGTTTACCTCAATTTCCTCAAGTATGAAATAAGAAGGAAATAGCAATTCACACCAGTATCTTTGCTAAGAAAAGCCCAAATGGAGGGCAGCTGGGTAGCTCAGTGGATTGAGAGCCAGGCCTAGAGACAGGAGGTCCTAGGTTCAAATCTGGCCTCAGACACTTCCTAGCTGTGTGACCCTGGGCAAGTCACTTAACCCCCATTGCCTAGCCTTTACCATTCTACCTTGGAACCAATATATAGTATTAATTCTAAGACAGAAGGTAAGGGTTATTAAAAAAGAGAGAGAGAGAGATAGAGAAAACTCCAAATAGGGTCATGAAGAGTCAGACATGATTGAAAAAATTATTGAATAAGAACTCTAGTTGACAGGCAGTATGAATGGTAGGTACTGGAGAAAGAAAACCCCAAAATAATTAGAGATAACACCACCAACAACAACCTTCTAAACCAGTGGTTCTCAACCTTTTTTGGCCTACTGCCCCCTTTCCAGAAAAAATATTACTTAGCCCCCTGGAAATTAATTTTTTTAAATTTTAATAGCAATTAAAAGGAAAGATAAATGCACCTGTGGCTATCACCGCTCCCCCTGGATTGCCGCAGCACCCACCAGGGGGCATTAGCACCCACTTTGGGAATCACTGGTCTAAACCTTAAAATAGCTCACCCTCTATCAGAGTAGGGGACAACATGTATATATCTAAGTAACTGGATAATTGGGAAATATTTAACAAAATAAATAAAATTATACTAAAACATAGGTCACATTACACTTGAAAACTTAAGTTAATATGTGGCCTGCAGGTATCTTTAAGTACAGATTAATTGCCCTCATTCTATTTGAATTTGTCTTCACTGCATAGATTGCTTTCTTAGGAGTCCCGAAGAAGAAAGGGTTACTGTCCCCTGCGCACCTAGCAGAGTTCTCCCCTTCATTTCCAGAGTGCCTCTTTGAACTGACAGCACTCTTTGCTTAGGCCACACATTTCTCCAGCTGATCAGCTTACAGCTTTAGAGTTCCATGGCGGAGGAGACCCCCAGCTAAAGTCTGAAGCCATTCTGGTGGACTTTCACCTGGATGGTGGAATTTAATTGCTCCTCAGACAGAGGGTTCAAATAGGTCTAATTTACCCAACCCATTTCCTTGAGGAACTTCATCCCTTTCACCTGCCCCATAGTGGAGACTGCTGAGGCAGATGAGAATCCATCTTTATAGGGCCCAGCAAGAATAACTTCCTATTTCAGCCATCTTAAAAGGAGGAAAGAGTAGTTCTTATGTGAAGACACTCATTGATCTCTCTCATTCAGTAACTGTAAATCCCCAAAAACTTCCTCAAATTTATGAATCTCAATGACTGAGAATCAGTATTGACTCCCCTAGAGCACTTGTTCAGGAACCACTTAATATCTAATGACTCATCCAGTTTCATTTTGAATTTCCCTTACGTTTTTTGAAGCACAGTTTCTACTCAGAGAAGGCCAAAAGAATACCACTATTTTGGGGGATCCAAAATCATCAGACCAGTATAAGCTCAGAAGGCTCTACTGCAGGTCAGGCACAAATAACGACCTAAGAACGTTAGTGATGGAGACGTCTCTAGATTTGCAGATCTCACATTTCTTTTCAGCTGCTGTAATTTTGCTTTGTCCATGGAGAATCAAGCTTTCCTTGACTCCAGTCTTGTGCCGGTATCTCCCATGTCTCACAATTGATTCCAAAGTTCTACAGACAGACCTTCAGGGTTTCCTTTTACGACTTCTTCTGATCTCCATTGGAGAACTTGCCTCGTGTGAGCTCTCTGTAAGTCTTCTAGGCAAAAGTATGTTTGGCATTGGAACAACATGGTCAGCCCATCAGAGTGGTGCTCTCAGCAATAAAGTTTGAATGCTTGGCAGTTCAGCTCCAAAAAGGACCTCAGAATCTGGTGCCTTTATCTTGCCAGATGATCTTCAGAACCTTCCTAAGATGATTCAAATAGAAACGATTCAGGTTCCTGGCATGGCACGAGAAGACTAACTCTCCCTCCACTTTAGTCTTAGTTTGTAGTCTTTTCAAGTTAAATAATTTACTGTCAGTACAATAGCTGACCTTGATGCCTTTTTCCAACCTCATTAAAGACATAACAATATTGCTGAAAATATCATACTAAAAAGCATGAGAATACATAAGGAAGGAAATCATATGAGCTAATGTTTGAAAGGCATGATCATGCCAAGGTTTATAGGTCCTATATATACTTGGGCAGAAGATTTCCAGTTTCATATAATGGGAATTTTTTATTTTCTGTAATTTCCTTTATCTTTTGTTTGGTTAAGAATTCATCTCATTAGCTGTGAAAAGTAGCAAAAAATTTTGATCTAAGCCTAATTCTGCTGGACTGTTTTCCAGCTTTCTAGTAGTGTTTTTGTTTTTTTAAACTAAGTCTTCTTTCCTAAGTATGCTGTTTTCCAGTTTATCTAAAACTGATTTGTTGAGTTGCACTGTTTCCGAGTCTCCCTTTTTAAATTTCTTCCTACTTCTCTTTTGACCAACATTAAATGGTTTTGATGATTCCTGCTTTATATCCCCCCTTTGTCCTTACGTCTTTTTATGACTTCACTTGATATTATAGGTCTTTTATTTTTCCAAATTAATTTTGTTATTATATTTTATCAAGTTCTATAAAGTATCCTTTTTTTTTTTTTTTTTTTTTTTTTTTTTACAGCAAAGCTTCATCTTTGGATCCAAAGGATTCAACAAGGGGCAGATTGAGACAAAGCAGGACCAGGGGGTGGGGTAATGTCCAGAGGAAAAAACAAGGGGCCAACAAGAGGAAACAAGAGCTAGGTGCATTTGGTCTGTAGGAAAGGAGAAAATATTTGTATGGAGAAAGAGGGGAGTTTTGTTCCCTGCATGGTGCCCTAGTATTGTCAGGTAGGAGGGAGGGGCAGAGTGGGCATCTCACTCTCTCAGACATAAGATGAGAGGGTGATGCCCTGCCCTACCAACCACCCCCAGGTTAAGGAAAGTTTGTGTAAGTCTCCTCTCCCATTGGAGAGCCAGAGCTGGTTTCCTCAGGAGACTGGTATCTTCCACTTCTCTCCCACTCTCCCCTCAGGATCCCCGGGGGCATTTTTCCAGGTTCAATCTCTGGAAAAAATTTTTGCTAAATTCGTAGGTGCTGATCATAATGGCACAGGAGGGGGCTGCCTTGATGATCCATGGGAGGAAGCCTGCAAAGAGTCCTCTGGCCCCAGATTCAGCCTGAATCCGCCGGAGCAGCAGCCAGGTGGAAGTGGAGCGTGGGGATGTCACTCTCAAGGCTCCCACACTTCCCAGCTCCATCTGACGCTGAGTTTTCACCACATCGAAAGGCAGTGTGAGCACAGCAGCCACTGTTCCTGAGAAGGCTCCAGACACAAAGCTGATGCCGACTGAAGTTCGGTCCTTGGCTGCCATCTTACAAAGCCATGTCTTCACTAACTCATAGTTAAACCAGTACAGGGCTGAGAAAGGCACATCCCTCAATGCAGTGGCACCCCAGCCAAGCCACAGAGAGCGCCAGCCACCCTGGGACACGGCTGCCCGGACACAGGCCCCAAGTTCACGGTAGGACAGATGCTGAGCCTGAAGCTTTGTTCTCACCAATTCCAGGGGGCTGATCACAGTCACAGTACCCAGTCGGGCCATAGCCCCTGCCACCATGGGCGCATAGAGGTCAGAAGTCACAGTTCGGCTGCACAGGAGAGCCTTGAGCTGGTCATAGGTGGTAAAGTATATAGCGGTGGCAGGCACTGTCATTACTAGAGTCGCAGGGAGGCCACTCCACAAGGTCCTAGCACCCTCATGCCGAGTAATCTTCACAAAGGCATCCATGGTGCCAGTGAAGTAGGTGGGATGCTGGTACCAGACAGCACATCGGGAGCCATTCTGACACAGATAGAGGGGCTC
>NW_025391366.1:0-4639 GCF_016433145.1 Gracilinanus agilis | reverse complement strand
ATGTTTCTAAGCTATGGGTGGTGGGGACCTTGGCAGTAATTACCAGAAAGGTCTAATCTAATTAAAATTTGATTTTTTTTAATAGTACTTCTGAATTATTAAAAATACTTGCTTCATAAAAAAAATATATATATATATATGGCCAATCCCCTTCATTAGATGATATGGAAAGATATATTCAAATGGGAATGAAACCTAAAACATTATGAATCAAAATTCCTGATTTAAAACCTTCTAATCAGAGTAATTTGGGTGTAGCAATATATAATCTAAATGAGGAAAGCAAAATGGAAAATCTGGGCAAAATAGAGCAAGTGTCTAAAGCAAACTACACAGAAGATGAACATAGATCTGTGTTAGATAACACAACTTCCATCATATAATACTAGCTATAGAGGTAGAAAGTACCATTGATATTATCTACTCCAACTTGCTTATTTTATACAGAAGAAACAGGTTTAAAGAAGTGAAATAGGGTTAATGTCACAGGTAGTAAGCATCAGGATTCGGTATCAAATGCATATCCTCAGACTCCAAATGCAATGTCCTTTCTATTTTACTATTGCTCTCAAGAACTTTCTTCTTAAATACATGGGTGAGACAGAAAAGCTATTGATACCTGAACTGGTACCATCTCTTAAACTAGAAAATTCCCCTCAGATATTCTCTTTCTAATTAACCAACAAGCATTTATTAAGGCACTATACTAGGTATGAGATACAAAATGAGAGAATTCCTATCTTTAATGAGGTTATATTCTATTAGAGGATATAATGTGTATGTAAGAATATATACAAATGCATATATAAATTTATACAAAACAAATTCCAAGTGATTTTTGGTGAGGAGAACACCAAATGATGAGGAGTATAAGGAAAGTCTTCATGGAGAAAATGGGGCTTGAGCTGGGTTGGGCAGAAGTGAGTAGAGAGTACGTTCCAGGCATGGTATTAACCAATGGAGAGGCATGAAGATAGGAGATGAATTCTACTGTTTGAGATATGGTAATGGCATCAGTTTGGTTGGACTATAGTGTGTGGGAAGGAGAGTAATGTATAATAAAGCTGGAAAGGTAAATTGGGGTCAGGTGGTAACAGACTGCCAAAGACAAGCAGAGGAATATATATTTGATACTTGAGACAGCAGGAAGCCAATGAAGTTCATTGAAAGAGGAGTGAGATGGTCAGAACTCTACTTTAGCAAAATTATCAGACTATAGAAACAAGGACAGAACTAAGTAATTGGAGAAACATTAATTTCTCATGGGAATGTCAAGACAATTTAAATGGCAATACAAATTAACCAATTAACTTAATCAATGATGTAGCAAACTACCAAAGTAATATTTTATAGAGCTATCTTATAGAAATATAAATATACACTTCCATTTATAGAAAAAATGAATCCCATATGGAGGAGCAAAAAAATAAAAGGTCAAGAATCTTAGGGTAACAATGAAAAAAGGTAGGAAGGAAGAAACTCTAGCACTATCAGACTTCAAGCTTTATGACAAAGCAGTAGTTATTAAAATGATCTGATGCTAAATTAAGAAATAGAGAGGTTGATCAGTGGAACATATTAGGTACCCAATATATGGAAGCCAAACAAAAAAAGTAGCATAATTTCTGAGAAGTCTAAATTTTCAAATAACTGGGGTAAGAAATCATCATTAGACAAAAACTGCTGGAAAACCTGACATGCTAACAGGCAGAAATTAGACTTAGACCAGCACCTTACACCACATGCCAAGATAAACTCCAAAAGGACTACATAATAAAAATTGTGGAGTGATGTGCCAGGGTCGATTAAGAGCTGGCAATGAAGGAAAGGTGACCTCTGTAGTCTCAAAAGACAAGAGTCTGTAGGGAAGTGGGAGTAGTAGGGGGAAAGAAATGAGAAGATGGGGAAAGGAAAGAGGCCTGACTAGAATTGGGAGGAAGTTTCTTCCAATGCTGAATGCTCCTATGGGTCAGAGGAGATGAATACTTTACATTGGCTAAGCCAGGGGGATTTGATGCCTGAAGAGATTACTTCTGCTCGGAGGGAGGAGATGGAACCTTTGGGAACAACTGGTACCTGGAGAAGAGGGAAAGCATGGGCACAGAGAGATTTCCAGGCAAATGTAGGAAGTGGAAAAAGGACAATAAGAATTCAGGGAAAGGTGCTGTGTCCTCTATGACACCTGCAAAATTGACATTGTTATGAGAGTGAAGCTCAATGGGAAAAGGGAATCCATGGGGTAAGCCTTGCAAGGCAGTGGCAAAAATAACCCAGAAAACAGAGCCTAGAATCAATATCTGAGAAGCTTTGACTGTATGAAGAATACAAAGAAAAAAAAAAAGACATTATATGAATATAGGGGTCATATTTCAGAATCTAGAATATATAAAAAGAGAAAATGGATAATAAAGAGAGTGAGAGAACTCTTTTTTGGGAAGAAATTTGGAAATTTCATGTTCACAAACATGAAATTAAAAAAGAAATAACAGACAAGACTAGTTGAAGTGGAGAGGAAGGGGGAATCCACTTAAATGACTAAGATGAAAAAAGAAGGGAATGATGATTAGGTTAAGAAACAGAGAAAAGGACTAAAAATATCCTTTATAGGAAAAGGGTAACAAAGGAGAAGAGGGGAAAAGAGTGGAGGGGAGAAAGACAATGGGGAACAGGACCACTTTCAAAAAAGATTAAAGTAAAATAATTTGAAGGAACATAGTACTGTGATTTGAGTAGAAGAGGGGGATAATTCATACATTGGAAGGAAAACAATTTTAGAGACAGATGGAATCAGTTGTGGTGACATTTTTTTACTCTAAAACATAAATTGTTTATAATATGGATGGCTCTTAGGGAGGAGGAGGAGTAATACATGGGATACTACAATGATGTAAAAAGCAAAAAATACCAATAAAAACTTATTAAAAATAAAAAGTAAAGTTAATCAAATAACAATAAATAAAATACACAAAAGAGAACAGAAGGAAGTTCAGAAGGAAGTACAAACAAGCAAAATAGATTTGAAAGTAACATGTAAGTACAGCTAGGTAGCACTGTGGATAGAAGGTTGTCCTGGAGTCAAATCTGGCCTCAGACATATCCTAGCTTTGCAATCCTGGATAAGTCGCTTAACCCTAATTGCCTAGCCTTTGCTGCTCTTCTAGCTTAGAATTAATATTAAGATGGAAGGCAAGGAGCGTTTAAAAAAACAAACAACATGTAAAATTCATTATGCATGTTTTAAAAAAGCAAGTGGAATAATATGGAAATTTATGACTTCATACAGAACCTTCTTTTGTGTTCTTATATAAATATGGAATTGCTTTTATGTGTATAAGTTCAGAATTTTGAATGGCAATTATGTGGTACAATGCCAGGCCTGGAATCAGGAAGATCTGAATTCAAATTTGACTTCAGATATTTAACTATCTGTGTGACTGTGAGTCACTTAACCCTACTTGCCTCAGTTTTCCCATCTGTAAAATGAGCTGGAGAAGGAAATAGCAAACCACTTCCTGTATCTTTGTCAAAAAAAAACCCAACACAGTCAGGATTTTTAAAATTTCAAAATAAAAAAAAAAGTAAAAAAAGATAACATCATAGACAAATTAGAGGAACAAAGAAGAAATTATCTTTCAGATTTATTGATAAAGAGTTTATGACTAAAGAAATGATAGAGAGGATCACAGAAGATAGAATAATTTTTATTATATAAAATAAGAAAGTTATTACACAACTACATCTAATGAAATTAAAATTAGAAGAGAAATGAGTGGAGAAAATAGCAATTTTCTCTTGCCATAAAGAAATACAGGCTATCAACAATCCTATGAAAAAATGTTTTAAAACACAATAGAGAAATGTAAATTAAAGCAACTTTGAAGTTCTGCCTTGTATCTATGAGACTAGCAAAGATGACAAAAGAAGAAAATGATAAATGTCAGAAGGATTGCCTGAAAATAAGCACAATTGTGTACTATTAGACCTATGAATTGGTCAGGCCATTCAAGAAAACAGTTTGGAATTTTGCCTCAAAAGTCACTTTGACCCAGTTGTACTACTACTAAGACTATATTCCAAAAGAGATAAAAATAAAAGGAAAAGGACCCATATGTACAAAAATATTTATAGCTGTTCTTTTTTCATAATGGCTAAGAACTGGAAACTAAAGCAGGTATACAGCAAGGCTGAACAAGTTAGGGTATATTAACATAATAAATATTAATGTATCACAAGAAATTATGAAATAGTTAGTTTCAGAGGCAAATTAGAAGACCACTGTGAACTGATGAAGTACAAAATGGACATAACTAGCAGAAACATTTATACGATAACAACAGTATAGGGAAAAGCAATGTTTAAAGACTTTGGAGCTTAGATTAATATGATGATAAACCGTGAGTCCAGAAGACTAAAGATGAAACACACTTCTTACCTTGGGCCAGAGAAGTGATGAATTTAAACTGCAGAGAGAGACTCACATTTTTGGACATGGCCAGTGTGGGATTTTGTTTTTGCTGGACTATGCATGTTTTTTATTTTAATTTTTGTGTTGTTCAGTGGGGGAGGTGCTGAGGAGAGATTTTATTTATATATACACATATGTGAAACTTCTTGTGATAATGTATATATATATATATAT
>NW_025391365.1:0-8443 GCF_016433145.1 Gracilinanus agilis | reverse complement strand
CAGCCTCTGTGTGTGTGTGTGAGTGTGAGTGTGTGTGAGTGTGTGTGAGTGTGTGTGTGACTTCCTGAACATTCCTCAGCCTTTCAGGGAGTGGTGTGCAGCCTCTGTGTGTGTGAGTGTGTGAGTGTGTATGAGTGTGTGTGTGTGTGTGACTTCCCGCACATTCCTCAGCCTTTCAGGGAGTGGTGTGCAGCCTCTGTGTGTGTGAGAGTGTGTATGTGTGAGTGTGTGTGTGTGAGTGTGTGTGTGTATGAGTGTGTGTATGAGTGTGAGTGTGTATGAGTGTGTGTGTATGAGTGTGTGTGTGTATGAGTGTGTGTGTATGAGTGTGAGTGTGTATGAGTGTGTGTGTGTGTGTGACTTCCCACACATTCCTCAGCCTTTCAGGGAGTGGTGTGCAGCCTCTGTGTGTGTGAGTGTGTGTGTGTGTGAGTGTGTGTGTGTATGAGTGTGTGTATGAGTGTGAGTGTGTATGAGTGTGTGTGTGTATGAGTGTGTGTGTGTGTGACTTCCCACACATTCCTCAGCCTTTCAGGGAGTGGTGTGCAGCCTCTGTGTGTGTGTGTGAGTGTGAGTGTGTGTGAGTGTGTGTGAGTGTGTGTGACTTCCTGAACATTCCTCAGCCTTTCAGGGAGTGGTGTGCAGCCTCTGTGTGTGTGAGTGTGTGAGTGTGTATGAGTGTGTGTGTGTGTGACTTCCCGCACATTCCTCAGCCTTTCAGGGAGTGGTGCGCAGCCTCTGTGTGTGTGAGTGTGTGAGTGTGTATGAGTGTGTGTGTGTGTGACTTCCCGCACATTCCTCAGCCTTTCAGGGAGTGGTGCGCAGCCTCTGTGTGTGTGACTCCCCTGCCAGGCACACTGCCAGGGAGCTTCGGTCGGGTTAGAGGATGCCACCTGCCTGGTGCCGTTTTCGACCTTCGCCAGAGAAAAGCCAGACAGAAAGACGAGAGAAGAGAAAAGGCGGCGAACGAGCCCCCCGTGAGTGCCGGCCGCTGGCCCCGGCCTGGGCACGCCTGTGGACTGGAGGCCTCGGGGTGTGCTGGAGAGAGGGCGAGGGAGACGGAAGGAAGGAAGGAGGGAGTCCGAGGGAGCCAGAGAAACAGACAGGGGACAGACAGACGGACAGACAGACAGAGATATGAAAGGAGATCCGGTCAAATAGTCCGACAGACCAAGATGGACCGGGCTGTGCTGCTCTCGTCCCTCCAGCCTCTCTGCGCCCAGGGAGTGCTGCCAAGGGGAGAAAAGCAGCTTTTCCTTTATCAGGCCAACATTTCTCTTCCTCTTCGCCTCAGAAGGCTGGAGAAGGGCCCCCCCCCCTCCTGCAGGGACCAAAGCCCCAGAGCGCAGGCCATTCCTTTAATGTTCATCCGAGTTCCTGTGACTAAAGAGGTTTAAAAACAGGGCCATTTCCAAGGACTTGAGGCCAAGCCAATCCGAGGCTGAGGTTGGGGGTGGCGGGAAGGGCAGGGACTACCCCCAGAGGGAGCCATTTTCCTCAGCTCGACCTGACACCGATTGGAGAACAGACTTCTGTCCCATTCCTCTGCCCCTCTGGGCTCCCTCCTCTTGGCCCGGTGCTGACCCTGAACTAAACCCTCTGAAGAATCAATGGAGAGGGGCAGCCAGGAGGCCCCGTGGATAGAGTGCCAGGACCGGAATTGGGAGGACCTGGGTTCAAATCTGACCTCAGGGGCAGCTGGGTAGCTCAGTGGATGGAGAGCCAGGCCTAGAGACGGGAGGTCCTGGGTTCAAGTCTGGTCTCAGACACTTCCCAGCTGTGTGACCCTGGGCAAGTCACTTGACCCCCATGGCCCTCCCTGACCACTCTTCTGCCTTGGAGCCAATACACAGAAGTTAAGGGTTTAAAAAAATAAAATAAATTTTTAAAAAGAAGGTAATGTTGGATCTGGCCAGGAGGACAGCACGGGTGGAAGCCTGCAGAGGACATCAGTTCTGGCGTCTTTATACTCTTCACGACAGTGAAGACGCGACTCTAGGGTGGTGTACACTGAGGCATGGGGGGGGGGGGGTTGGTCATCTGGCCGGGGTCTGGCTGAAGGCATCGGGGGTGGCCCTCCTACTTTAGGGGATCGTGGATGGCTGAGATACAACTTGATATCAAGGAGGGGTGTCTGTCCGCCCATCTCTCGTCTAAGGGACAATCTAGGGAGGCGAATGGTCTCCGGGTCTCATCAGAGTTATCAGAGCTTTGGGGTTGGGAGTCCCCAGGGTAGAAGGGAGCAAAGGCCTGCCCTGCTTATAGCTTGCCTGGGGGTGCTGCCACGCAGACATACATAGGTGTAGAGTAGAGAATAATCCATACGATCACAGACGAATGGGGGGTCAGCAAGCTCTGCCCAGTCACCTAGCCAGTGCCCGGCCCCTCGCAGGCAGAGGCTGGGCCCCTCGAGGCCGAAAAGCCCTGGCCTGAGCAGAGCCTTCTTTCTCCCTGCCAACAGTAACATGGATTGTCCCAGCGTGGTTTCTTTTAAACCCTCCCCTTGCCTCTTAGAATCAATACTGTGTATTGGCTCCAAGGCAGAAGAGTGGTCAGGGTGGGCAATGGGGGTCAAGTGACTTGCCCAGGGTCACACAGCTGGGAAGTGTCTGAGGCCAGATTTGAACCCAGGACCTCCCATCTCTAGGCCTGGCTCTCCATCCACTGAGCTACCCAGCTGCCCCCCCCCAAGCATGATTTTTAAAAAATCCTCCCCTTGCCTCTGTGAATTGATTCCAAGGCAGAAGAGTGGTAAGATCTAGGCAATGGGGGGAAGCCCCTTGCCCAGGGAAGCTGGGACAGCCGAGCCCTCCTGGGGGTCCTCTCGCCCTTTCAGAAGACGAGCTCCTTGAGAAAAGGGACTCGGCTTCCCATCTGGATCCCCCGCTGGCAGTTGGCACGATTCTTGGCACTGGGGTCATGCTTTTACTTTCCCTCATCAACTTCCTTCCTGGCTTCCCTGCTTCAAGTTTCTCCCTTCTCTCGTGTGGCCTCTGGAAAGCTTCCAGAATAAGCTTCCTCAAGTAAAGGTTTGCCGACACTCCTCCCCCGCTCAAAGATCATCAGACACTTGCTAGGAAGTATCTGAGGCCACATTTGAACCCAGAACCCTTGGCTCTCCGTCCGCCAACCCACCTAACTGGACAGATGGGGAAACAAATTTCAGGGAATTGACATGACTTGCTCAAGGTGACAAAGCAATTATGTGGCGAAGGCAGGACTTGAATCTAGGTCTTCAGGTTCTCTCCCCCATTATTATATCCTGTGTTCCTGATTTCGGGGAGGAACACTCTGGGGAAGGCTAGGCACCCCCTCTCAAGATCACGTTTGTAAACGCATGAAATCAAACCGACAAGAAGATCACAAAGGAATCCATTTCACTGAACTGAACTCCAGGTCTCAGGAAGCTTTTTTTTTTTTTTTTTTTTTTTTTTTAAGTTCAGGAATTGCACTAGATCAAGCTACCTTTCAGAGGAGCTCTCCTGCATATAGTCGGGGCTGCTCGGTGGCACAGTGGACAGAGCGCCCGGCTTGGAGCCGGGAAGACTCATCTTCCTGATATTGTGTGGCCCTGGACAAGTCATTTCAGCCCTGCCTAAAGCAGTAGCGATGCCAAGAAAAGCCCAAATGAGGTCACACAGAGTCCAAGAAGACCAAAGAACAGCAGCAGCAGCAGTGCCCGGGCTTGTCTGGAATCCTGGCAGCAGCTTTGTGGTGATTGAAGTCTTGTCATTCCTGACTTGGTGCTACCTCACTGTCCAGAATTATTAGCCTGGTTGTTGCTGTTCAGTCGTGTCTAGTTTTTCCTGACTCCATTTGGGGTGATCTTGGCACAGACATCGGCGTGGTTTGCCATTTCCTTCTCCAGCTCATCTTGCAGAGGAGTAAATGGAGGTAAACAGGGTGGAGTGACTTGCCCAAGGTCACAGGACTAGTGTCTGAGGCCAGATTTGAACTCGGCTCTTCCTGCCTCCAGGCTGGGCACTCTGTCCCCTACATCACCAAACTGCCTCTATTTTATTCTTTTCGTTCAGTTGTTTTTCCGTCCTTTTTTTGACCCAATTTGGGGTTTTCTTGGCAAAGATACCGGAGTGGTTTGCCATTTCCATCCATCCATCCTTGTCCAAATGAGTGACTTGTCCAGGGTCCCACGGCCAGTGTGCGAGGTTGGATGTGAGTTCAGGCCTTCCTGCCTCTAGCCCCTGCACTCCCCAGCTGCCCTTGGGTCTCATTAGCCTGGGATTAGTATATGTTTGTTCCCTCTTCCTGGAGGATTCTCCTTTTACAACATCGGGTGTTTGTTCCCTACTCAACATTTGCACAATTGCCCAACTTACAACATTCCTCTTAGCTCAGGCCCTCCTTGAGCTCTTCCCAGATTTACTGCATTAATCCTAGGGCTAGAGGGGCAAAGTCTGGCTTGCTGTCATATGGGGGGGGGGGGCATTGAAGGCCACAGTAAAGGAGCCTCGGCCTTCTTTTTCGAGATGCTGAACTTTCGGCCACGTCATCCGTACCTTCACGGGGCCTTTCCAGCGGCCCTGCAGCCGAACACTCCCAAAGGAGTGCTCTCTTCCATTTAGGAGGTGAGCCTCTTGAGAGAAGGGACTCAGCTTCCCATCTGTATCCCCTGTAGCTGGCACAATTCTTGGCACAGAGTACATGCTTTTACATTCATTTGTCAGCTTCCTTATTGGCTTCCAATTTCTCCCTTTCCCAACACATCCTCTGATAAGTTTCTAGAATAAATTCCTATAGGAAAGGTTTGGTTACACGACTCTCCTGCTCTGAGATCATCCATAGCTCCCTATGTCATAAAACAAACTTTTTTTTTGGCTCAGGCCAGAATTCAAGGTTCTGCCTCGTCTGACTCTCATGGACTTTCCCAGGCTCATTTCCACACTCCTCCCTTTTAACATTCTCTATTTTCAGGGAAATTGGCCCACTTGCCATTCTCTAAACGCGCCCTTCCTTCTTCCTCAGTGCCTTGGTGGAAGTTGTCCTTCCCTCTAGCATGCCTGAAATGCTCTCCCTCTTCGCCTCTTTGCTTTGGCATTTATGAGGTGACTACCATGTGCCAAGCACGGTGCCAAGGCTTGGAGATACGAAGAAAGCTCCAACCCTCAAGGAATTCAGAGTTTAATAGAGACGCCATGCAAATGATTACGCACGAAAAAAGAGCTCCAGTGAGGGTGCACCTAGGAGAAGGTGGAGACAACTGACAGAGGAAGGGGGGGTTGGGAAACTTCCCCTAGAAGCCAGGGAAGGCAGGGGAAAGAGAGGAGGAGATGGCACTCCAGGCATGGGGCACGGCCAGGACAAAAGCATGGAATCTTTCAAGATGGCCCTTGGGGGCAGAGGAGTGGGGAGGGGGATTTTCCTGGTCTCGGTGACCACCATCAAGAACAAGGAGCCAGGGGGCTGAGCTGAATGGACAAGCTGGCACCAGCCATCAGCGTGCTGGGAATGGGACGACAAGAATCCTAGAGCAGGCATCCAGGCCAGAACAAAAGTCTTCCTAGGTGGCCTTAAAGGGCTGGGTGCTGGCAAGGACTCTGGAACTTGTCACAAATGACATTGCAAAGCAGGAAGGGCTGGAAGGACGGGTCATTTCCGGGGCCCAGGAGAAGACTTCTCACCTTCTTTAGGGGATAGCTCAAAGGACCCAGCAGTTGGGCAAGGAGTGCCCAGGATAAGGCCTAGGCACACCTACTCTCAGATCAGGGTTTTGAAAGAGGCGATAGCCTGACTCCTTGGATAATCCTTTCAAGACCTTGTTTCTTGTTTTGTTTTGTTTTGAAGCAGAGAGTCATGGGATGGAGTGGGTGACACTAGGTAGGTCACCTTGTATGGGAGTATTCTTCTGCTTGGAAAAGAATCTTTTTTTAAACCTTTACCTTCTGTCTTAGAATCAATGCTGTGTATTCGTTCCAAGGCAGAAGAGTGGTAAGGGTGGGCAATGGGGGTCAAGTGACTTGCCCAGGGTAACCCAGCTAGGAAGTATCTGAGGCCAGGCTTGAACCCAGGACCTCCCAGAAAAGATGATCTCTTATGGGCCTTTCCAGCTTTGGAAGAATTTGCCTCTGTGGCTATTGGGGAGTCAAAAAGCCCTCTAAGTGGAATTGAGTGGGAAAGGGCCACATTCTAACTCCCCTCCCCTGATCTTCCTAGTTACCTATGCTATTTCTGGAGGAATATGTAGAGCCATCTAGTCAAATGCATCCATTTTTCAGATAAGAAAACTGAGGCTGCTGGGGCAAATAGGTGGCTCAGTGGATTGAGAGCCAGGCCTAGAGATAGAGATCTTAGGTTCAAATCTGACCTCAGACACTTCCTAGCTGTGTGACCCTGGGCAAGTCACTTAACCCCAATTGCCTAGCCCTTACTGGTCTTCTGCCTTGGAACCAATACACAGTATTGATTCTAAGATGGATGGTGAGGTTGTGTGTGTGTGTTTTAAACCCTTAACTTCTGTGTATTGGCTCCTAGGTGGAAGAGTGGTAAGGGTGGGCAATGGGGGTCAAGTGACTTGCCCAGGGTCACACAGCTGGGAAGTGTCTGAGGCCAGATTTGAACCTAGGACCTCCCGTCTCTAGGACCGACTCTCAATCCACTGAGCTACCCAGCTGCCCCGTTTTTTTTTTTTTTTAAATAAAAATAAGTAAGATTTTAAAAACTCAAAAGAAAAGAGAAAACAGAGGCCGGAAGAGTTAAAATTTACTTTCCAAGGGCGCCCATATGTGCAACCAGAACTGCATTTTAGTGGATCTAGAATTCAAAGCCAAATCCCCTCTCTCTAAACTCAGGCTTCTTGATTTACTTCCTTCTTTTCTTCCTCCTTCCTCTCTTCTCTCCTTCCTTTTTTCCCTTCCTTCTTTCCTCTGGACCCCTTCTCAGAATAATCTTTTTAAGATGCCCAAAATGAAGCTCATCGAATTACAGAGGCCACCAGCTGTATTCACCAAAAACGAGTTCATGGCCCCCAGCTGGAGAACTCCTGTCCCGAGGTCTCTCTCTGGTCCTCCATGGAATGCCTTTCTTCCTCACCACCCCCAGCTGACATGGACCCTCCTCAGATTTCTCCAAGCACTTTGTCTAATTCAATTGGGTGTATTTGGGCCTGAGGGCTGCCATCTGGTCCCTGGCTTGGGTTTCTGCTTTGGTGACATGTCTCTGGTCTCCCTTTAGCCTCTCAGACAGACAGAGCCAGCCTCGCCTTCATCTCCTGGCTTCCCGGATTTCCATCTGCCAACCTTTGTGCAGGAAGTTGGGGCCACCCCGGCCCCCTCCAGGGCCTTCCTTTTGCACTGACTGACCTCCCGTGTATCCTACCTGAACCTCGTACAGATTTTGATGCCCGTTTCCTTCTTTACACGTTCTTTCTCCCACTGTGATGGGCGCTCCTGGAGGGCACCGACTGGCTTTTGCTGATCTGTGTTTGCCCAGCTCTCAGCACCCAGCCGGTGCCTACTAGAGAGCGTAGAGCCTTCGCCCTTAAGGTTTGGGGCCCTCAGGCCAGGGGCTCGGCCCTCTCCTTCCCATCCCGCCTGGCCTTCTGGGACAAGTCCTGGAAGTAGAGATGCTCAGGACGAACGACGAGAAGCAGCGGGTTCCAGAAAGCTGGCAAGAGCTCCCCGAACTGATGCAGAGTGAAATAAGCAGAGCCAGCAGAACAGCTGAGCAGCGGAAAGGACGCTCAGCAGGGCTAGACGGGGCTCCTCCGAGCCGTGCTCCGAGGGGCTTGGGACAAGAGCGCTATCTAGCCACCTCCGGAGAAAGCGCTGCTGCAGGCAGCTGCCATCCCCCGTTAGTTTCTTCGGGGTTGGTTTTCTAGGCTCCAAAGATGAACAACGTGGAGATAGGATGTGTGCGGTAGTCCAGGTGTAACCCGCATCCAATTGCTGGCCAGCTCCGGGAGGGAGGGGGGAGGGAGGGGGGAGAGCATTTGGATCTGGTAACTTTGGAAAACTTATGCCGAAATGTAGGACATTTAATAGGTAAAAATAAAATAAAATTTTTTTTAAGGGGATCCTTAATGTATCCCTCAGTGGACAAGCGTTTCTTCGGGGCCTACTGTGGTCCGGGCACTCTTTCCCCAGCCCAGCATGCCTCGGTGCCTGCGCCCGGGGGCGCCCAGACCCGTGTGGTTTAATTGAATTGAGGGCCCGCTGGACTGTCTGAGGAAGGCAACCGGCAAGGGAACGCACTGGAGCCCGCTGACAGGCTGGAGGCCTCAGTTTCCCCGGCCGTACCCCAGCTGGGGCTGGCGAGGCAGGGCTGGGACCCGGCCAGAGCTCCTCCCGGGTGAGCGAGGGCCTGCCCAAGCAGAGCGTCGCCCGAGGGAAGGTGGAGGAGGGGGTCTGGCGCGCGTCCGTGCATTCCCGGGGGGGCGGGGGAGGCGACACCCCCTCCCGCCCGCGCCACGGGGCTCAGCCAATAGGAG
>NW_025391364.1:0-9550 GCF_016433145.1 Gracilinanus agilis | reverse complement strand
GAGAGAAAGAAGGAAGGATTTTTAAGTACCTATTATGTGCCAGGCACTATTAGGGTAAGCACTTCACAATTATGTTTCTCCTTCAATCCTTACCACAGCCCTGGGAGGTAAGTGGTACTTTATCCCCATTTTACAGTTGAAGAAACTGAAGGAGGCCTATGTGAAGTGATTTGTTCAGGGTCACACTGCTAGCATGTATCTGAGGTTGGGTTTGTACTCAGGTCTTCTTGTTTCCAAGCTCAGTGTTCTTTCCACTGTACCTGTGAGCCCACTTTTCTTTTGTTAAGCTCATTCTCTTCATCTGTGAGTTGGTAGTGTCCACCTCCCAGGTTGTTCTTCCTCACTGGGTTGCAGGGGATGGGTATGGGAGGCAGCCCATTTCCAACCTATAAAAATATGGGCTTCTGTTATTTAGAACTCAGTTGCCTTGGGACCTTTGCATTATAATCTCTTAAATAATCTGCCTTAAATTTGTGGAACTTTGCTATATTATGATAGTGATATGAAGAAACCATTGAAGCTCCAAGGCCTTCCCGTTTTTACAGAGAAGGAAACTGAGGCCCAAGTTGGGGAAGTGACTGGCCCAGGGCCAGGCAGCTAGGAAGTGTCTGAGGCCAGATTGGAACCCAGGACCTCCTATCTCTGGCCTAGCTCCCAATTGTAAAAGCGAATTCTTGGTTCTCTTTGAGTTCACACTTGTGAAAGGAAATCCTTTGTTCTATTTGCCTAGTTGGAGTTAACACTATGATTGGCAATAACTAGTTAGAAAACACTGAATAGATGGACAGTTAGAAGAGAGAAGACATAAAAGAGAGAGAATATGGAATGGGTAGATGGGAAGAACAGATAGATGATAAATAGAACAAATAGATCAGATAGAACACATAGAACAGATAGAATATGTAGTTGGAAGAGATAGAACACAGAACAGACTGAAAACATAGGTGATTAGATAGAAGAAAATGGACACAGAAATAAAAGAGAGATGGATAGATAAGAACAGTAGGCATGAAGGCATATAACAGAACACATAGAGAGATGGAAGAAATAAAACACATAGGTTCAACAAAGAGAACATAGAACATGTAAATGGATAGATATAACACATGGATAAATAGGTGGACAGACAGAACACCTAGAACATTAAAAACAAACATAGCAATTATACGAAAACAACTACAAAACACTTTACAAACAAATAAAACTAGATCTAAACAATTGGAAAAACATTGATTGCTCATGGGTAGGATGAGCTAACATAATAAAAACGACCATTCTACCCAAATTAATTTACCTATTTAGCGCCATATCTATCAAACTACCAAAAAACTTTTTTCTGAATTAGGAAAAACTATAACAAAGTTAGTTTGGAATAACAAAAGATCAAGAATATCAAGGGAAATAAAGAACATTGAACATATAAATGGATAGATATAACACATAGATAAATAGATGGACAGACAGAACACCTAGAACATTAATATTAGAACATAAGGAATGGATAGATAGAACACATAAAAAGATAAAATAGATGGAGCTCATAGAACAGACACTGCAGAATAGATAGAACATAGAACAAACAGAATATATAGATTGATAGAACAGTTAGAAGAGATGGAAGGGGTAGAGCATTCAGAATGTTTAGAACACATACATGTATAAGTCAAAACAAATATAACATAAAACAGAATAGATGAAAAGATAGAGAACAGAGAGAACACATAGAACAGGACAGATACATAGATTGTTAGAAAAAAATAGAACACAGAATGGAGAAAACACAAAGACAAGATTGACATAGAACAGACAGAACACAGAACACAAGAGATGGAACAGATAGGACATAAATGATAGCTAAAAATGGAATACAAAGAATAGATAGAACACATAGAATGGAAAGAATAAACACATAAAATAGAATACTTAGTATGGATAGGAAAGAGAGGTAAGATAGAACATATAGATACAAATGATATATAGATAGAAAAGTTAGAGTAGATGGAAGAGGAAGACCACATAGAACAGAAAGAATGCATAGAAAAAAACAAAAGAATAGATAGAACACATGGAGCCCAGAAGAGATAGAACATTCATGGATAGAACACTGAGATACAGAATTAAATGAATAGATGGGAAAGGTAGAGCATGGAGAAAAATAGAACACATTACAATGAAGAGGTGGAGTCATAGAACAGATAGAAGACATTGAATGGTTAGAACATATGGAATAGATAGAAAGAACACATAGAATAGATAGAACATTAGAATACATATTCAAAAAGAGATGGATAGAACAAAGAACTCATAGAACAGAAGAGATGAAAGAGAGAAAGCTCATAGAACAGATAGAACACATAGATGTATAGATTAGAATACAGAGATTAGAATAGAGATCAGAATACATAGATAAAAAGATAGATGAAAAAAAGGTAAAATACATAGACGAGATCAGATGGAACAACTAGATACAAAAGAGATGAATAGCTAGAACAAGTTAGAATAGAATGAAGAGGTAGAGCAGATTAAAAAGGAACGGAAGAACACAGAATAGATGGAAAAGATAGAGCTCATAGAACATATAGATACTAAAGCTAGATGATAGAACACAGATGTAAGAGAGCTCACAGAACAGATGGAATAGATAACCCTCAGAGTAGAAAGAACCCATAAATCAGATAGAACACTGATACAAAAGGTAGATGAACAGTTTTAGAGAATAGATGGAATATGTAGAGCACATGGAACAGAGCACATAAAACAGACAGAACATGTAGAATGGTTAGAACAGAGAGATCAGATAGAAATATAGATACTAAAGACAGATGGATAGAATAGGAAGAAATCATAGAAGCGATAAAACACAGAGATGGAAGAGAGTGAGCTCACAGAATAGATAACAATAGAGCACATAGAATAGATGAGATAGAACACAAAGAACAGATAGGAGACACACACAGTAGTTAGAAAAGTTTGAATAGATGGAAGAGGTAGAACACAGAACAGGTAGAATAAAGGGAACAGGTAAA
Organism: Gracilinanus agilis; assembly: GCF_016433145.1. Classification (NCBI taxonomy): domain Eukaryota; kingdom Metazoa; phylum Chordata; class Mammalia; order Didelphimorphia; family Didelphidae; genus Gracilinanus; species Gracilinanus agilis. The sequence continues at coordinate 6,524 of NW_025391364.1, read as the reverse complement.
TCACATAGAATAGATGGAACATGTAGAATGTAGAGATAGAACCCAGAGAATACAACACATACAAAAGATATAATCAAATGGATGGAAGAGGTAGAACACATAAAAGAAAGAGAACACAGAACAGATAGATTAGATGGAATAGATACGGCTCAAAGAAAAGATAAATTAGATACCACACAGAATATGTAGACTGGTTAGGTCAGAGAGATCAAATAGAAAATATAGATACTAAAAATAGATGGAAAGAATAGCAAGAACAAATAGAAGAGATAGAACACAGAGATAAAAGAGAAGGAGCACAAAAATCAAATACACTAGATGGAAGAAATAGAATATAAAGATAGATAGATAGTACCCATAGAACACATAGAATAGATGGAAGAGAGAGCTCAGAGAACAGTTAGAACTCATAGATGTATAGATTACAATACACAAAATAGAAAACATATCAGAATTCATAGATAGATGAATAGAATTTAGAATACATAGAAGAGATCAGATAGAACATGTAGATACAAAAGAGATGAATAGCTAGAACAAGTTAGAATAGAATGAAGAGGTAGAGTAGATTAAGAAGGAACGATAGAACACAATAGATGGAAAAGATAGAGCTAATAGAACATATAGATACTAAAGATAGATGATAGAACACAGATGTAAGAGAGCTCACAGAACAGATGGAATAGATAATACTCAGGGGAGAAAGAACCCACAAATCAGATAGAACACAGATACAAAAGGTAGAAGAGCAGTTATAGAGAATAGATGGAATAAGTAGAGCACATGGAACAGAGAGAGTACATAAAATAGATAGGACATGTAGAATGGTTAGAACGGAGAGATCAGATAGAAATATAGATACTAAAGAAAGATCGATAGAATAGGAAGAAGTCATAGAAGAGATAAAAAACAGAGATGGAAGAGAGTGAGCTCACAGAATAGATAACAATAAATAGAGCACATGGAATAGATGAGATAGAACACAAAGAACAGATAGGAGACAGACACAGTAGTTAGAAAAGTTTGAATAGATGGAAGAGGTAGAACACAGAACAGGTAGAATAAAGGGAAGAGGTAAACCACATAGATTAGATGGAACATGTAGAATGTATAGATAGAATCCAGAGAATACAGCACATACGAAAGATATAACAGAATAGATGGAAGAGGTAGAGGACATAGAAGAGAGAGAACTTAGAACAGATAGAATAGATGAAAGAAATGAAGCTCGTAGAATAGATAAATTAGACACCACACAGAACATGTAGACTGGTTAGGACAGAGAGATCAAGTAGAACATACAGATACTAAAAATAGAAGGAATGAATAAAAAGAACACATAGAAGAGATAGAACACAGAGATGGAAAAAGTGAGCTCACAGATCAGATAGACGAGATTGAACAAGCAGACTATAACGATGAAGAGATACTACACATAGAACACATGGAATTGATGGAAGAGACAGGGCTCAGAGAACAGATAGAAAGTATGTTGTGTAATCTATTTTTTCTAACAATCCATGTATCTGTCCTGTTCTGTGTGTTCTCTCTGTTCTCTATCTTTTCATCTATTCTGTTTTACGTTATATTTGTTGTAATCTCTTGGCCTCAGTTTCCTTAACTGTGTAATTAGGGATTTGGAGGGAAAACCTTTGAAATCCCCCATGGCTGTTGTTAATCTATGGTTCTTCCACAATTTGACAGATCAAGCTTGGCCCTGAGAAAAGAAGGAAGGAGAAAAGGCAGAAAATTCACCCCCTTCCCTTCTTTGCAGGGATGGGAGACTCCAGGAAGCTGAGCAACTATCAGGATTGGTAAGTTTTACTGACCTGCTTTTTCCCTCTCTTTGTTACAAGGGATGGTGCACTGGGGGGAAGAGAAAAAAGGAAAAAGGGGGAAGAAAAAAGAAAAAAAAAATTTTTGAGTGCTCACTAGTGGCCTCTGGTGGCTAAGTGGCCACACTACAACAGGGAGGGGTGAGGGGCGTGGTTAGGGCAGGGGGTGGTGCCAAGGGGCGTGGCTGTGTTTGCCAGAAACCAAAATGGAGGCTGTGGCTACAAAACAGGGCAGGCTTTGCTAAGGGGCCTAAAAGGGGTCACAGGTGGAAACTGGGAATTGAGGAGGTGACATCACTATCTGGAAGGCAAGATGGGGCAGGGAGGGAGCTAGGAGGCAGGCTGGGGTGGGTGAAAAAGGTCAGGAGCTCCCCACGCCAAGGCGAAGAGCCCAGCAGAGCTGAGGGGCGCCTGCGAGGAACAGGGGCTCCCCCTCGCACTGGCGCTGGCAGAGGGACTCCTTTCAACTTACCAGTTGTGGAAGAAGGGGCAGAAGCAGGGATGGGCGCTGCGGCTCCGCCAGGAGGTGGGCCAGATGCACGGGCTGGCAGTGGCTGAAGGCAGCGTCTTGCAGCGGGAGGCAGCGGGAGCCCCTTAAGCCTGGTGGGGCCCCAAAGGCTTGAAAGCGGCGGGACGTGGGGCAGCCCTGGCGGAAGCGGGGAGTTCCGGGAGAGCCCGCTGGAGGCTTGGTGGGCGAGCTGGGAAACTAGTTCTGTGGGGATCTGAGGTGAGGTTCTGGGATCCTTCGTAAGTCGCCAATTTGTAGGTTTTAAAATTAATGTTCAATGCCTCCAAGGTAGGATATTTATAAGGATTTATTAATATTAACTTAGAGAGCTAGAGAGACCCGGGGAGCCTTTCCCACTCACCCCACGTGGAAGAGAGAGGCTCCGCCCACCAGGACAGGTCTGCACTCCATTCATGTGCAAGAGAGGAGCTTGGCACAGCAAACCCTAAGTAAATACAGATCACTTAGCAGGCAGGTATATGGAAGGCTAAAGGAATTGTGGGTGATACAGAAAGGAAGTTTGGGTAATGTAGTTCCAGGGGTTCAAGATTTTCCAACTATTTAGAGGGAAAGAACAAAGAAAGAAGGAAAGAAAGGAACAAAGAAAAGAAGGAAAAGAAAATCTGTATAAAGGGGGGAAAAGAAAGAGGGACTTTGGAAATAAAAAATATCATAGACTGGTAAAAATTGTCAACAGAGCATCAGACCTCTAATGACCCTTCTAACTCTGCAACTCTTTTGGAGTGCATTGTAGTGGTCATCAGGTAGTTACTTGTGGCCATAGTTCACAGAGCACCAGGCCCTGAGTCAGGAAGACTCATCTTCATTAGTGCAAATCAAGCCTCAGTTACTTACTACCTGTGTGACCCTGGGAAAGTCACTTAACCCTGTTTGCCTCAGTTTACTCACCTGTCAAATGAGTTGGAGAAGGAAATGGTAAATTACTCTAGAATCTTTACCAAGAAAGCCCCAAATGGGGTCATGAAGAATTGGATAAGACTAAAAAAATGGCTAAATAAATAAGTAGTGGTGATCACAGAAGGTCATGCACTCTACCTCAAATGAGAGGAAGCAAAGTATATTGGACTTGATATCAAGAAGACCAAGTATCCCATCTCTGATACTGGATATGTGACCAATGGTAAGTCACATAACCATCTAACTTTCCTCATATGGAAAATAAGGGGGCTGGGTCTGATGACCTTGGACATTTGATCTGAAATCAGGAATACTTTGGTTCAAATCCCACCTCAAACGTTTCCTGGCTACGTGACAGTGAGCAAGTCTGAGCAAGTCTTTCAAGTTACTCTTTGTGCCCGTTTCCTCATCTGTCAAATGAGAAAGTTCTCCAAGGCTCTTTCCAGTTCTAAATCTGTGACTATGACCACTAAAGTGTCATCCAACTCTTAATCTATAATGTTATGATTTCTTTCAGATGATTCTCATTCTATCACTCTCTTGCTCAAGCATCTTCAGTGGCTCTCTAGCTACCATAGGATAAAAATACTAATTCTTGAGGCATTTAGGGTCCTTCATAACCTGGTTTACAAATCTACCCTTGTTATCTTATCTCCCAACACTACCCTTCAATGGACTCTACCTTCTAAGGAAATTGAATTGTTCTAATCCAGAGGGACTTATGAGAAAGAACCCTCTCCACATCCAGAGAAAGAACTGCGGGAGTAGAAACACAGAAGAAAAACATAGGATTGATCACATGGTTCAGTGGGTATATGACTGGGTATGTTGACTTTAACTGATCACTCTATTGCAAATATTAATAACATGGAAATATGTTTTGAACACTTATACATGCATAACCCAGTGAAATTGCTAGTCAGCTCCAGGAGAGGGGATGGAAGAGAGAGGGAAAGAACATGAACCATGGAACCATGGAAAAATATTCTTAATTAATTAGTTGTTTTTAAAGAGAACTCGAATTGTTCTTAGAAGTTAACATGTCATCTCCCACTACAATATAATTGGACCCTTTCGGTCCCATGCCAGGAATGCTCTCCTCTCCTTTTCTCCACCTTTCATAAGCTTTGTCTTCCATAAAAGCCCAAGGTAAAGATCTTCATGGCAAACTTCCTTGATCAAGACCCTGCCCTCCCACACCCAACTGTCAGTGTTTTATCCTTCCTCAATTTTACCTAGAGTATTTTATCTGCGCTTCCCCTTTGCCCTATCAGACAATTACCTTTTTTATAATTTATTACCACACCCCCATTGATGTCATTAAAGGCTTTGAAGGCAGATAAAGTGGCCCAAAAGTCTTAGTGCAATTTTAAATTCTAGTTGTTGCCCTCTTAAGCTATTCAAGCTTCTAAACACTGCACCAAGGTTTTTGTTTTTAAATCAAAAATATTTTATTTTCCCAATTACATATAATAATGATGTTCAACATATATTTTCCAAAATTCCAACATCCAAACCATCTCTCTCCCTCCCTTCCCTCCCCCACTCAGAGATGGTAAACAATTTGATTTGGGCCATACGTGTATTATCATGAAAAACACACTTCCATAGTGGTGATTGTTGTAGCAGCACACTCATACCAAACCAAAACTCTCAAATAAAACCATAAATACATGGATGTGGAAGATAGTCTGCTTCGATATGCAGCCATCTGGCTCAAAAATTCCTTCTCTAGATGCACCAAGGTTTTTGAGACACCTTGTATTTTAGCTTTATTAGCTCTCACCCCATCACCATGCAAGAAATCTTCTCACCCTGGAACTTCCCTACACCAAGCAGACTCCATCGGTGAGTTCCTTTGGAGGTCTTCATTCTAGGGACCAGCCCACATGGACCATGCATGCTTCATTCCCTCCCACTTAACCCTATTCATAGCCTTTGCCACTCTTCTGCCTAGGAACCAACATATAGTATTGATTCTAAGACAGAAGGTAACGATTTAAAAAAAAGATCCCTCCATTGTTAACTATGGCCCTGCCTTCTAGACAGTGCTAGTCAGGTCTTGGTTCAGCACTACACTGGGGCCAGGAATCAGCAAAGGGAAGGCCATGGGATCATTCCATCAGGCTAATCAAGTCTAGTTTTCTATTAAAAGGTCAATAAAATGGCAACCAAAGAATATAAAACAGCACAAAAATAAAAATGGCTACTGAAGCCAGGTTATATATTCACAAATTTATGTACATATATGGATATACATACACAAAAATACATATACACATACATACACACACAGGGCAGCTAGGTGGTTCAGTGGATAGAATGCTGGGCCAGGAATCAGAAAGAATTGAGTTCAAATCTAACTTCATATACTTTTTAGTTGTGTGACCCTGGGCAAGTCACTTAACCCTGGTTTGCCTCAGTTTCTTCCTCTCTAAAATGAACTGGAGAAGGAAATGGCAGAACACTGTAAGACAGTGATGGTAAAACTTTTAGAGGGGTGGGTGATGTGTTCAGGTGCACATGGGAAGGGGAAGGGGCGCAGCCTGTCTCCGTTTCCCTCTGGCTTTCTAGTAACAAATGTTGGTGAGATCTGTGCTGGGGCAATGGTGGGAGTGCCCACAGAGAGGGCTCTGAATGTCCTCTCTGGCATGCGTGCCATAGGTTTGCCACCACAGCTCCAGGATGTCTGTCAAGACAACCACAAAGAAAGAGCTGGAGATGACCAAAATGATTGAACAACAAAAAATCATACACGCAAGCTGCATATTTACATATAGACTTACATACACATTACTATATATTCTTTTTTTTTTTTTAATTTCTTGGTTCAGGACCAGATGACTTAGGATGCCAGATTTTTGAGGACAATCTAGTCAAAATTGGCTGTAAAATTTTAAATGCTTTACAGTAACTGATTTGAAAGTTTGGAAGAATATTTGTAAGACTAAAATATTGTAAACTGATCTGACATAATACTACGCAGGATGGACTTTTCTTTGGGGAGCTTTCTGCCCCCATGCCCCAGAACACTGGGCCTGGAATCAGGAAGACTCATCTTCATTAGTTCAAGTCCAGCCTCAGACACTTACTAGCTGTGTGATGCTGGATAAGTCACTTAATCCTGGTTTGCCTCAGTTTCCTCAGATATAAAGTGAGCTGGAGAAGGCAAACTACTCCAAGATCTTTGCGAAGAAAACCCCAAAATGGGCTCAAAAAGAATTGGGCATGACTGAAACAATTCAACAATAGGGGAGATGCTA
>NW_025391363.1:0-2462 GCF_016433145.1 Gracilinanus agilis | reverse complement strand
AAAGAGGGGTCTCAGATTTTTATCTATTCTCTTATTGGCTTCCCACACTCAAGGATATAAATTTCCCCCTGAGTACTGCCTTGGCCCTATCCCACAGAGTTTGGTAGGATGTCTCATCATTGTCATTCTTTTCAATGAAATTGTTAATTGTTTCTATTATTTCTTCTTTGACTAATTGGTTTTGGAGAATCATATTATTTAATTTCCAATTAGTTTTTGATTTGCCTGTCCAGGTGCCCTTACTAATTATTATTTTTATTGCATTATGATCTGAGAAGGTTACATTTATTATTTCTGCTCCTTTGCATTTCTTTGCAATGATTCTATGCCCTATTACAGGTCAATCTTTGTGAATGTACCATGTGCAGCTGAAAAAAAGGTGTATTCCTTTTTGTCCCTATTTATTTTTCTCCACATATCAATTAAATCTGATTTTTCTAGGACTTCATTCACCTCTCTTACCTCTTTCTTATTTATTTTTTGGTTTGATTTATCTAGATCTGAAAGAGGAATATTTAGATCTCCCACTATTATGGTTTTACTATCTATTTCCTTCTTGAGCTCTGCCATTTTCTCCTTTATGAATTTGGATGCTATGCCACTTGGTGCATACATATTGAGCAGTGTTATTTCCTCATTGTTTATACTGCCTTTAATCAGGATGTAATGACCTTCCCTGTCTTTTTAATCATATCTATTTTTACTTTGGCTTTTTCAGAAATGATAATAGCCACTCCTGCCTTCTTTTTCTCATTTGACGCCCAAAAGATTTTGCTCAAGCTCTGAACCTTAAACTTGTGTATGTCCACCCGCCTCATATGTGTTTCTTGTAGACAACATATGGTAGGATTTTGTTTTCTAATCCACTGCTCTTTGCTTCCGTTTTATGAGAGAGTTCATCCTATTCACATTCAGAGTTATAATTATAAGTTGTGCATTCACTGACATTTTCATATCCTCCCATTTTCCTACCCCTTCTTCTTAAACTATTTACTTTTAAACCAGTGTTTTGCTATTAAGCTGCTATCCCTTATCCCCTCCCTTGATTAACTTTCCTTTCCAACCCCTCTCTTATTATTCCCCTCTTTTTGTTTTTAAAGGCCTAATGAATTCCCTCCCCCTTCTTCTCCCCTCCCTTTTTTGACCTCCCCACTCACCTGCTCCCCTTGGTTTATCCCTTCTGACTTTCTCAGTAGGGTTAGATAAGAGTTTTATAACCCAATGGATAGTATAACTAATCTTCCCTCTCTGGGTTGATTACACTGAGAGTAAGGTTTAAATATTACCTCTTAATGTTCTCTTCCTCTCCTTCTTATAATAGTATTTGTCCCTTCTCCTTCCCATGCCCTCTTTGTGTGTAATAGCATATCCTATTTTTCTTATTTAGTCAGATTTTTCTTGGTGTCCCCTACTATTCCCCCCCTCTTTCCCACCCCCCATGTCATCTTAGACCATTTAGTATTCCACCCTCTCCCTGTGAATTATTCTTCAGATTACTATAATAGTGAATACTATAATAGTGAATAGAGTTCACTACAGAGAATTATACATAGTATTTCTCCACATAGGAATACAGATAATTAGACCTTACTGAGGCCCTTAAAGAGGCAAATTTAAAAATTATGAGCTTTCTTTCTTTCCCCTCTGTTTCTTATTTACCTTTTCATGTTTCTCTTGATTTTTGTGGTTGGATAACTAATGTTCCATTTAGTCCTGGTCTTTTCTGTGGAAATACTTGGAAATCTTCAATTTTGTTGAATGCCCATACTTTCCCCTGGAAGTACATAGTCAATTTTGATGGGTAATTGATCCGTGGTTGCAGGCCCAGCTCTCTTGCCTTTCTGAATATCACATTCCATGCCTTCTGGTCTTTTAGGGTGGAGATTGCCAGATCCTGTGTGATCCTGATTGGTGCTCCTTGATATTTGAATTGTCTCTTTCTGGCTTCTTGTAAGATTTTTTCTTTTACTTGGAAACTCTTGAATTTGGCCATTATATTCCTTGGCATTGTCCTTTCTTGGTCTAGTGTAGAGGGTGTTCTATGGATCCTTTCAATGTCTATATTGGCCTCTTGTGGTAGAACTTCAGGGCAATTTTGCTGAATAATTTATTTTAGTATGGAGTCCAAATTTCTATTAATTTCTCCTTTTTCAGGAAGACCATTGATTCTCAAATTGTCTCTTCTAGACCGGTTTTCTTGGTCTGTCACTTTCTCATTGAGATATTTCATGTTTCCTTCTATTTTTCAGTCTTTTGACTTTGTTTTATTTGTTCTTGTTGTCTTGAGAGATCATTAGCTTCTAATTGCTGAATTCTAGCCTTTAGGGACTGGTTTTCGGCTATAATATTTTGGTTTTCCTTTTCAATCTGGTCATTTCTGGTGTTCAATTTGCTTATCAGTTCATTTCATTTCTGAGCCTCACTTTCCAATTGCAAAATTCTGCCTTTTAAACTATTATTTT
>NW_025391362.1:0-6414 GCF_016433145.1 Gracilinanus agilis | reverse complement strand
TTCTTTCTTTCTTTCTTTCCTTTTTTCCCTTACCCTTTGTCTTAGTAACAATTCTAAGTCAGAACTGAGGCATGAGCTAGGCATTTGGGGCTTGGGGCTTTGACAGGTTCATCCAGCTAGGAAGCTGAGGCCAGATTTGAACCTAGTGACCTAGCCACTGTGCTACTTAGCTGCCCCTTTGGCATCCTTTCTTGATTCTCTGGTTTTTATATTGCCAAGGAAAGTAGCATTTTTGTTTTGTGTGGTCTGGCAGAGAAGGCATTTCCTAGGGCCCCCTTGAAAGGAAATATAGCCCCAACAGGATGAGCAAAGGTAGAGAAGTAAATTTAAGGAGCATCCTTGCTTATTTCCTGTCACTGCTTTCCACCCATTTTTGACAGGCGAGTAGCCACTTGCAAGGCTATGTTAAAGCAGCCTGTACCAGTGCTGGGTTGATGCCTAGGGAACAAGGTTTAGCCATAAAGTTGTCTCTCCAGAGAGACGCAATGAATTGGCTTCTGTGAGAGAGGCTTGTTTTCATGTAATTATGATTACACATGATAAGGACTAGTGTGAGTGAGAACTCCAGCATCAAAGAAAGCAAATAAAGTACTAAGATTGTGTCAACAACAGATAGAAAAGAGGAAGCCAGAGAGCAATCAGAGAACAACGGTAAGGACTAGTGTAGCTGCAACTGAAATCCAGGGCGAAGTGTGGCACTCATTTTAAAGGACGCAAGCATTCTCTTTTTAAGCCAACATCTGGAAAACATGTAAACATTTTACAGATGAGGAAACTAAAGCAGATAGAAGTTAAGTAATTTTTTCAGGGCTATATGGCTAGTATCTGGGGCTGAATTTGAACTTAGATCTTCTTGACTCCAGGTCCAGCTCTCTGTCTATTTCACTACCTAGTTGCTACCTTATTTCTTTGGTTCTCTGTTTCCTCATCTATAAAATTTTGGAGGTTAGAGTAGATGAACCTTGAAGGCCTCTTCCAGCTCTAAACCTATGATCAATCAATCAAACTTTTTTAAGCGCCCACAATCTGCCAAATTCTGTGCTGGGCCCTGGAGACACGTTCAAAGATCAAATAGTCTTATGACCCTATGATCTAGTCTGATCCCTTCTTTTTGCAGGTGAGGAAACTGGAAACCTCACAAATAATGTGTCTTGCCCATTGTCACACAGCAAATCAGTGGAAGAGTCAGAACCCATGAGCTCTCACTCCCACACCAGTGTTATTTCCATGAAACATATTAAAAAGCCTTGTGGCTAACTCCTTGCCTTATTCGCTTGGGCTGAATAATAAATAATGAACCGAGGAATGGCCTGATGGGAGGAACACCACACTTAAAAAACCAGGAATCTTGGGGAAGTCATTTGGCCCCTATATTCAGGAACTCATCTGTAAAAGCGAGGGATGCGAGTATCAGCACCTGCCTTCTCAACGTCAGCACTATTGTGAAGATTAAATGAGATGATGGATGTGAAAGAGTTTTGTGGCTATTAATCACTATATAAATATGCACTATTACTATTTACATAAGGCAAGTGTTAAGAACCTGACTTGTTTGGCTTCCCTTGGTGTTTCCACTTCACATGGGAGTTTTGCAGGCTTGATGGGTTGGCTGGTTTGTTAGACAGAATTCGTTATTTCCTTGGTATAGAGAATGTCTAGTAAATAAATTCCTTCTTCCAATGAAGATCTACATTTGTCTTACAAGTGATAGTTCTTAGCAGCTGGTAGCACAGTGGATAGAGCACTAGGCCTAGAGTGGGGAGGACCTGGGTTCAAATCTGTCCTTAGACACTTCCTAGCTGTGTGATCCTAAGCAAGTCACTTAACCTCAATTGCCTAGCCTTTGCCGTTCTTCTGTCTTAGAATTGCCACCAAGACAGAAGATAAGGGTTTTTTTTAAAAAGTTATAGTTCTAGAGAGTCACCTGGGATCATTAAGAAGGTAAGAGACTTGCCCACAGGGGCACAGCCAACATGTGTCAGGTGAAAAATTTGAACCCAGCTCTTCCTTATTCTTAGGCTAGCTCTCTTTCTTCTAAGCCACACTCCCTCTCTTTCATAAGGATGCGCAGGTCAATCAAAAGCAATCATAAAGAAAGGCGAGTCAAGTTTTCTTCTGCATCCCTTGTTTTTGTCACCTTCTCTCTCTTCATAGGCCTTCAACACCTCTCACCTGGACTATTGTCTAATGTGTCTTACTGCCTCCGGTGTCTCCACTGTCCAATCTATCTTCCACATAGTTGTTAAAGGATAGGTCTGATTATGTCACTCTCTTGCTCCGGAAATTCCAGTGACTCCCTATCACCTCTGGGATCAAATACCGTTTCCATCTGACTCTTAAAGCCTTTTACAAATCAGGCCATGGGCTACCTTTCCAAATATACTAGACATTACTCTAAACCAGTGATTCCCAAAGTGGGTGCCACCACCCCCCAGTGGGTGCTGCAGCAATCCAAGGGGGATGGTGATGGCCACAGGTTCTTTTATCTTTCCTATTAATTGCTATTAAATTTTTTTTAAAAAGGGCAGCTGGGTAGCTCAGTGGATTGAGAGCCAAGCCTAGAGACGGGAGGTCCTAGGTTCAAATCTGGCCTCAGACGCTTCCCAGCTGTGTGACCCTGGGCAAGTCACTTGACCCCCATTGCCTACCCTTACCACTCTTCCACCTATAAGTCAATACACAGAAGTTAAGGGTTTAAAATAAAAAAAATTTAAAAAAATTAATTTCCAGGGGGCTCAGTAATATTTTTTTCTGGAAAGGGAACAGTAGGCCAAAAAAGTTTGGGAACCTCTGCTCTAAACCAATGATGGGCAAACTTTTTAAAGAGGGGGCCAAAGGAAAGGAAATGCTCATCTGTCAGTCTGTTTCTAAGGCAACTCTTTCGAAGTTTCATCATATTGTACCCTAATCATTGTATTCATCACATTAGGAATAATGTTGCGTGGCTGGATAGAACATTTCAGGGGTCCACATCTGGCCCATGGGCCATAGTTTGCCCATCACTGTTCTAAACTATACTAACTGGCCCATCCAAGTGCCATTCCATCTATCATCTCCATGGCTTACACAGGCTGTCACCTGGACACTGCCTGGAATGCATTCCCTTCTTACTTCCATCTCTCAGAATCCCAATGTCTTTCCCAGCTCAGTTTAAGAATCACCACTTAACTGAGGTCCAACCAGATTTCCATCCACCTCCTAGCTGCTGCTGCTTTCCCTTTAAAAAAAAAGCAATGAAATTACTTTATAGATATTTTGTATTCACTTATGTGTGTATATTTTATTTCTACAATAACCATGAAGGGAGAAATTCTCCTTTTTTTTTTTTTTTTTGTCATTTGCATCTTTAGCTCTTAGCCAATGCCTTGCACCTAGTAAGCACTTACATCCCTTGAGTGAATGAGTGAGAATTGTTTGCATTTAAAGTGACTCTGGATCACTCAAGGACAGGTCATTCAGTTTATAGATTATCTAAGACCTTTTGCTTGCCCGTTTTATGTCTGACATTCTGGATCAGAGTGTCCCCATGCGAAAAGTAGAGATAGCAATCTTTAGGAAACGTGGTTAAATAGATCATATATTAACTATAAGATATCTGCAAATATCTTTAGGATTATTTCGCCCCCAGGGACCAAGGGGTGGAGGTGGGATGGGGAGAGTTTCCCAATGTTCAGCCCTGGGCTTTGCTTAGAGCTGGGCAGTAACCATACTGCAAAGAAGGACAAATTTCCCTCCTCAAATGAAAATTTCATATTAAAAAGCTATAAGCAAACTCCTGATCCTCAAGCTTTGTTGCGGTCGGAACATAAGTCAGATGCGTAATGGACCCAGGTCACCTCCCTGGTATCAGACAATCCTCTGAGAGCCAACGTGGCTTAGACCAAAGGCCCTGTTCGGGTCAGCCTACAAAGTTTTTCACCATACTACAACATATAGATGCCTTTCAGCCTATAGATCTTACTTGGCCAACAGGAGAACCAGGAAACAGAAAGCAGCCTCAGTGGTACTCTGGACCACATACCCAGTCAGGTCCGACAAGGTTTGCATGCTGGATTTGGGCCAAATGAATTGTTTGTGTTTTGATCTGTGTTTTTTCTGTGGCCATTTAAACATTGTAGAGTTTTGCCCTGGCATCTTCCTCTAGCTCTGATGGAGGAATTTTGTTTTCCCTTGGTTGGGCTGTGGAAGGTGGAAGGGCTGTTCTAGACCTTCTGTGATAGGGGCTGATTTACCTCCAAAGCCTTCTGCTGGCATCCAGCTAGATAGAAACCCCCAGGGAAGGCTCATTAAGCACTTTCCATGTATAAGGCTATCTGAGCATTTAAAGTGGGAAAAAGAGCAGCTGGGTCAGTGGATTGAGAGCCAGACCCCAAGATGGGAGGTCCTGGTTCAAATCTGGCCTCAGAAACCTCCTAGCTGTGTGACCCTGGGCAAGTCACTTAACTCCCTTTGCCTAGCCCTTGCCGCTCTTGTGCCTTGGAACCAATACTGTAAGGCTTTTGAAAAGTAAAACAAATAAAGTGGGAAGGGAAGGCAGAGTGTCTTTGAGTCACAAATGATAGTTTATTTTACCTTATCCTGACACCAATGAAGTTAAGAAGACAGAAGTAAGCTGATGGCTTTCAGTTACTTTGCCTAAAACTTATACAAGTCTAAGCATTTGTGCATATCTACCAGCTCCCAAAGGGCAATGAGGCGGTGCAGTAGTTAGAGGTCCAGTCCTGGAGTCAGGAAGACTCATCTTCCTGAATTCAGATCTGGCCTTAGATACTTACTAGCTCTATGATCCTGGGCAAGTCACCTAATCCTATTGGCCTCAGTTTCCTCATCTGAAAAATGAGCTGGAGAAGGAAATGGTAAATCACTCCACTATTCTTGCCAAGTTAACGCCAAGTGGGGACATAATGAGTCAAATGTGACTGAAATGAATGAATAAAACATTTGTAGGCATTCTAGACCCTGCCAGGATAAGTAGCCCCCCAGGTTTATCTGCTGATTGAGTTTATGTTTCAAGAAACAGTGTATGTGAGAGCCCCTCCCCACTAAGGTGGGTCTCATTTTCTACTTGACAGCAGAAAGGGCTTTTTGAAGAGAGAGTGGGAGCCTTGCCCAAGTGTCTGAGGTCATATTCGAATTTGGGTCTACCTGACTCCAAACCCATCTCTCTAACCACTGCACCACCTAGCTGCCCTCACTAAAAAAAAGCTATATTGGTGAAGAAAGCAAGCTTTACCAGCCCCTTGAGGCAAGACACGTTCCCTCCATTTTGTTACAATGGCAGTCAATAAAGTGTGCATTCTTGAGGACAAAACATGCTGACTTCCACCAGGTCAGACAAATTGCAGTGCCTTTGGGGAACAGGGGAACTTGCTAGAGGGGAAGGCATCCAGCCTCCGGTCACATCACTGTTCTCAGTGCTGCTGAATTAATGAAGGGTGCCACATGTTGTAAATAACGTGGACATTCCAGGCCACTGTCATCAAGGGTAATTGCAATAAAATCATTGTTATCTGAACTCCAACCTCGCGCTGGAATTCTGTGATAGAAGTGGGGGATTTTCTCTCAAGAAAAAGAATCTGGGGTGGTGAAGTGGCACAGGAGATAGAGAGGCTGGCCTGGAGTCAGGAGGACCTCGGTTGACCCTGAACAAGTCACTTAACCCCTTTTCCCTTCTGTCTTAGAGTTGCTACTAAGACAGAAAGTAAGGGGAGGAGGAGGAAGGAGCAGCAGCATCTGGAATGAATAAAAGTAGCATTTCTAATGCCTCCCGATAAAACCCTTCTGTTTAATCTGACACCCACAATCCACGTTAGTTGTGCTTGTGGAAAAAGAGAACCTTAGACTAGTAGTCCCAAGACCTGCATTCAAATTTCAACTCTGCTGGTTACAACTGTGTGACCTTACACTGGTCATTTTATTTCTCTGGTCCTTAGTTTCCTCAATTACAACATAAATGAGTTGTAATATTACAGAATTTGAGAACTGAAATAGAGTTCAGCGGCCAGATAGTCTAATCCGTCCACAAAAGGCATTCCTACTATAATATGCCAAACAAATGATCAACTAAAGAAAATAGCTAAATAGTAGAGAGAGAGCTGAATTTGTAGTCAGTGAGGTCTGAGTTTAAATCCTGCTGCAGACACTTCATAACTGATCTTGCCAACATTTAATCTCTCAGATTCAGTTTCCTCTGCTGTAAAATAGAAATAGTAATAGCACCTACCTCACAAGGTTATTGTGAGAATCAAATGAAATAATATATGTAAAGAGTTTTTTAAACCATAAAGCACTATGGAAATACCATTATTGTTATTATAATTATTATTATCCCTTCCAGCTCTAAATGCTATGATCCTCAAAGATTCTGTCTTAGTTTTGTCCATCCTTTTAAGGAAATTCCTGCCCCCCCCAATC
>NW_025391361.1:0-12929 GCF_016433145.1 Gracilinanus agilis | reverse complement strand
CTCTGTATCTCTCTGAATCTCTCTCCTTGGCACCCCCCCCACCTCCCCACCTCATCTATCTAATCCCCTCCCAGGGAGGGGCCCCTGATGAGGACCATGGAAGTAGGTCTCAGGAACATTTCTCTAACCTTACAGAAATTGCTATTATTTGCACCCGGGGTGGGAGATGGGGGAAGAATAAAGCCCATGGACTAGCCTAGAGGAGTTTCTGACTTTGTACCCTTTTGCGTGACTCTCTGTCTTTGTCCCAGCATGGGGGGCAGACTCAGGACCCAGAAGCAGCACCCACAGCTACCTGCTGAGCCCAGGCTTTTGCTTAAGTGGGGCAGAGTCACGACATGCCCTTAGTGGGGCAATCAGACCCAACAGGGACAGTGCTGTGGTTCTCAGGCCCCAGTTGTGGCTCTTGCCCTGTCCCAACACAGGGATAGCAGGTGACTCTGGTGAAGTGGGCAATGGTCGGAAATGCAGGCCCTGAGGGCAGTGGCCAGGGCAATGCCCACACATTTAAGCCCCAGCATCAGCAGACAGACATTCAGAGTGACCGCCAGTGGTAGAATGGGCATTGGTGTGTGCAGAGACAAAAATCAGACCCCCGGAACCCGTCCACTTTACGTAAAGTGAATCAGTTCCTTCACACAGTGCTGCTGTGATCATTCTATAACTCCTTCCTGTTGCTGTCTGGTCTTCATTTTTTTAAACCTTTACCATCCATCTTAAAATCAATATACTATTTGCTTCAGTTTCCTCAACTGTAAAATGGGGCTAACAACAGCACCGATCTCAAAGAATATGTATGGATCAAATGAGATAATAATTGAAAAACACTTAGCCCAGGGCTTGGCACGTCGTGGAGGTGCTAAATAAATAACTCCCAGCTCCTTTCCTCCTTGATGGGGCTTGAAAGGAGGGGAGGAAACACCAAGGGGGTGATGGGACAGGCTGCTTCTGTCTGATATTTGTTGAGGACCTGAGATTGTGCAGAAAGGGCCATCGTTACTGTTACAGCCATGATGCTCCTGGTGCTGCTTAGAGTCACCTTTTTACATTGAGACACCCATTGTGAACCCCAAAGCTTTAGTGTCATCCAGAGCATCATCTTGGGACACTTCTAGATGTAATCATTCTTTCAGGGAACTGTTAAATGATTTCATTTTTACTAGGTTTCTTTTTTTTAAAACCCTTACCTTCCACCTTAGAGTCAATACTGTGTATTGGTTTGAAGGCATAAGAGCGATAATGGGTAGGCAATGGGGGTTAAGTGACTTGTCCAGGGTCACCCAGCTAGGAAGTGTCTGAGGCTAGATTTGAACCTAGGACCTCCCATCTCCAGGCTTGGCTTTCTATCCACTGAGTCACCCAGCTGCCCCCAATGCTTGTCTTTGTTAAATATTCTCTAGTATTGGTTAAGTAAATCTCTTTTTAAAAATTTATTTGTTATTAAATTTTATTATGTTATTATTATATATAATAAAAAATATATCATTATTTATTTAATTAATTAGATTAAAATATTTTTCCATGGTTACATGATTCATGGTTTCCCCCCCCTTCTTCCACCCCCTTCCCACAGCCAAGGAGCAATTCCACTGGGTTAAGTAAATCTCTTTTTGTCAACTTTTAAATGACCTACCAGGGTCTGATTTTGTTCTATTAAAATGTGAATTGAGCCTACAATGGTAGCTCGGGGTGATATGATTACAGGTTGCCATTCACTCCATTGACTCATAATATTGAGCTTGTGATCCACGAATACCCTCAGATCTTCTTCTGCCGTATCTTCTCCATCTTTTCTTTGTGAAGTGGATTTTTTTGCACCCAAATGGAAGAATTTACATTTCGATTTCTCCAGAGCTCAGGCAGTAGAAAGGATAATAATAGAAATTAGCCTTTTGGGCCTTTGTCAAGAATCCAACCTTCCAGCCTAGCCTTGAATGGCCTCCTTTCTCCCTCCTTCTCTCCAACTCACAAAGTGAAGTGACTCTCCTCTCCTCATGAGGGCATGAGGGCCTGGAGGTCAGCCTTTTTTTGACTCACTGCCTCTCTCTAGAAAACTTCTGAATTGCTTGATTGGGAGATGGAGTCTTCCTTCTCCCAGTTTTCTCTCTTCCCCCAAATCCCTGCCAATATGCCCAGGGTAGGTGACCAGGAACTGTGTATTGAATTTAATTGTCCTTTCCTCCCCCTGTTGACTTAGGGGCAAAGGAGAGAGCTCAAATGGTGTCCAAATGAGGGCCAGGCCTGAGTCTCTCTTGCCTCTTCCCTTCTGGGTCTTTAAAAACCTGCTGTGGGCCATCATGAGACCCAATGAATCTGATGCTGGAGCACTTCTCTGAGGGAAGGAGCCCAGCTCTCTCTTCATCATAGGTCTGCGAATGGGACCACAATCCTGTGGCTTATGTGGTACTGTGTTGGTAAATGTTTAACAATCAACTTTCTGAAAAAGGAAGACATGCTTTTAGGTTTAATTTGCATTATTGATATTTTCTCCATCACTTTTTAATTTTAAACCCTTACCTTCCACCTTAGAATCAACACTGGGTATTGGCTCCAAGGCAGAAGAGCAGTTAGTGCTAGGCAATGGGGGTTAAGTGACTTGCCCAAGGTCACACAGCTAGGAAGAGTCTAAGGCCAGACTTGAACCCAGATATTCCCAACTCCAGGCCTGACTGTCTACTATGCCATCTAACTGCCCCCCCCCCGCCCCCAGTTTCATATTATTTACCTTCATTCATTCTTCCTTCTTTTTTCCCCTTTAAACCTTTACCTTCCATCTTAGAATCAATACTGGGTATTGGTTCCAAGGCAGAAGAGTGGAAGGGTTAGGCAATGGGGGCGAAGTGACTTGTCCAGGGTCACCCAGCTAGGAAGGGTCTGAGGCCAGATTTGAACCCAGGACCGCCCATCTCTAGGCCTGGCTCTCCATCCACCGAGCCACTCAACTGCCCTCCACTCTCCATCACTTTCTTAAGTCTAAACAATCCATAATACAATAAATAAAGTTCTGATTTGTAGCATTTGCTAGTTTCCATGGGGATAAATACTTTCACTGAAAATTTAATGATGGGTCTCTACAAGTTTGAGCCAATGCCAGAATATCCTTAGGTCTGAGGGACAATCTGGGGAGGAATCCATCCAATTCAGACTCTCCAAACTATTTATTCTTGTCCCCTTTCTCAAGTCTCAGTTTTCCATCTGTTTTTATTTTTCTAAACCTTGATTTCCGCATTAATTCCAAGGCAGAAGAACCGTAAAAGCTAGGCAGTGGGGATTAGGTGACTTACCCAGGGTCATACAACGAGTGTCTGAGATCTAATTTGAACCCAAGACCCTCCTATCTCTAGGGCTGGCTTTCTATCTACTGAGTCACTTCACTGTCTCCTCCCTAGATGTAAATGAATTAATGTCAACCAATGCCATCAAAGACCTCATTTCCTCAGTTCATCAACTCTTTCCATCAGAGCTGACAACACTTAAACGGCTTGGGAGGGAAATTTTAGTTTTTGTTGTCTAGACCTAGGATTTTAAAGATTCAATAGAGGAGCTCCTGGTGAGATAAATCCCTTTGTCAGGAGGAAGGAAGGAAGTAGGGAAAGAAGGAAAAAAAAAAAAAAACGATTCAGAGGGGCAGCTGGGTAGCTCAGTGGATTGAGAGCCAGGCCTAGAGACGGAAGGTCCTAGGTTCAAATCCAGCCTCAGACACTTCCCAGCTGTGTGACCCTGGGCAAGTCACTTGACCCCCATTGCCTACCCTTACCACTCTTCCACCTATAAGTCAATACACAGCAGTTAAGGGTTTAAAAATAAAAAAATAAAAAAATAAGATTTAGTTAAGTGCCTACTACGTGTTAGGTACTGTTCTAAGCATTTAAAAAATAATATCCTCAGCAACAACCCTAGGAGGTAGGTGCTCTTATTATCCCCATTTTACAGAGTAGAAAACTGAAGCAAACAGAGGTTAAATGATTCGTCCAGGCTTCCACAGCTTCTTAGTGGTTGGATTTGAACTCTTCCTGACTCAAAGTCCCAGCTTTCTAACTTAGGGGTCACCTAGCTGCCCCCAGGCAGATTTCCCATCTGGCTGTGCAATTAATAATCTTAAAGAATTGGGAATGGGGTTGGAGGGAGAGACTGGGAGAAGTTAGAAAAAGTACCTGTGGTGGATCAGTCCTTACTATCTTGGGAAAACTTTTTTTTTGACTCTAAGGAGGATGGTTTGGTGAGGGGGGAGGCTGGAAGCAGGGTGGCCAGTTAGGGGGTCTTTTCCAAGAGCTCTGGTGAGAGGAGGTAAGAGCCAGGTGTCTGGGGGAACAGAGGGAATAGATACAGACCAGCCTCTGTCCCTGGGTGCCACATCAGCAGGACAAGAGATGGAAGAGAACAGGGAGCTGCAGGGGTCTTCTTGTGACCCACAGGAAAATATAATTTCCTTTTGCTTCCAATGCCTTCTAGGAGCTGTGTCCCAGGAGGAAGTAGCCCCTGATTCCAGACCAAGAAATCCGGAACACTGTCCTAGAGAGGAACTGGCATCCACTTCCCTGTGGGAAGGATATTTTTATTTTGTTTTAATTTTTGTTTCATCTACTTATTTTATTTTAAAGTATTTCCCCATGTTTACATGACTCATTTTCTTTCCCTCCCCTCTTCTTTCCCCACTTGCAGAGCCAACAAGCAATTCCACTGGGTTGTACAAAGATTCAATAGATATATTTTCAATAGATATATTCAATAGATATATTCAAAGGATATATTTTGAGGGAGTTCACAGCACATTAGCTGGTCCATCAGTTACTAAGTGGACTTCCTGTATATCACCTTTCCAACAAATGCTATTTTGAAGAAAAAAAATGTAACCATGGAAAAAATGCCCAAATTAATTAATTAAATAAAATAAAGAAAATCTTAATTTAATTTAAATTTAATTTTACATTGATAATATATTAATATTAATAATAACAATAATTTATATTGATTTAATAAAGAAATTAATTAAAGAAAAATAAAGAAAAAGAAAAAAAGAAAGGATCTGGATGGCAGAGATGCTGAAGAGGGAGAATAGAGAAGACTTGGTGTCAAATTGGACCGGTTGGTGGGGACAAGGAGAGAGAGGGAAGAATCAAGCCAGAAGGGAGAAGAGAAGAGAAAAAGCATTTATTTGATCATCTACTATGGGCTAATCTCTACATTGTGCTAAGCATTTTAGCAAGATTCTCTCAGGTAAATGTGATTATGATCCTTATTTTTCAGTAGGGGAAACTGAGGTAGAGTTTTTTTTTAAGTAACTTACCTGAGGTCACACTAGGTAGTAAGTATCTGAGGCTGGATTTGAACTCAAGTCTTCCTGCTCCAGGCTTTATTCACAGTCATTTAGCTGGCAAAAAGGGCTAAAGGGTAGGGGGTCTGTCAACAGAGACAGGGAAGGCCAAGAGGGGAAATAAGTTTGGAGGGATTTAAAAAAGTAATGAAGATGATGTGCCCAGAGAGACACGGGCACCCTCCGTCGGTTCTTATTGATTTAATAAAATCTAGGCAGCATTTATTAAGCATGGAGTTGGGTGCCGGGCTCTGGGCTTACACTGACAAGAAGGAAGCTCTTTCTGTCCTAATAGGACTGGAGGAGGAGACAACATGTACAAAGAGAATAAAGGAAAAAGAAATCAATTGCAATGGGGGGGGGCACTAAAAACAGGAGGAATCAGCCTCTCCCTCCAAGTCTATTGCTAGCAGTTAATGCCTAGAGAGGGAGCAAAGTAGAGGAGTAGATAGAGGACACAAAGACCTGGGTTCAAATTTTCCCTCTGAAACATATAAGCTGTGTGACCATGGGCAAATCATTTTATTTTGCTAGGTGACCCTGAGCAAGTCACTTTGCCTTGTTTGCCTCAGTTTCCTTATCTATTAAATGAGCTGGAGAAGGAAATGGCAAACAAGCTATGTGACCCTGGNTGTTAAATGAGCTGGAGAAGGAAATGGCAAACAAGCTATGTGACCCTGGGCAAGTCACTTCACTTTGCCTCAGTTTCCTTATCTGTCAAATGAACTGGAGAAGAAAATAGCAAACAAGCTATGTGACCCTGGGCAAGTCACTTCACTTTGCTTCAGTTTCCTTATCTGTTAAATGAGCTGGAGAAGGAAATGGCAAATGAGCTGTGTAACCCTGGGCAAGTCACTTCACCTTGTTTGCCTCAGTTTCCTCATCTATTAAATGAGCTGGAGAAGGAAATGGCCAACCACTCCAGTATCTTTGCCAAGAAAACGCCAGATGGGTCACAAAGAATTGGATGCTGAAATGACTGAACAATTCCAACACTTGCTAACCCATGCCTTGTTCGTGCAAGTCCATGAAAGCTAAATCTCTCACATAGGTGCCATTTTTCCACCCAGACTGGGGAGCTCCCTTTGGGCAGGACCTCCATTCTGGCTCGAAGGCTCTTCGGTCGGCTTGTCTTTTCTCCTCCAAGCTCCATTTCTAGGATTGGGGTTTGCTCAAAGGCTGTGCATTATTGAATAGTCCGTGCTGTTAAAAGTGTGAAACAATTAAGATGGGTGGAAGGCTCCACAGATGGAGAGGGAGAAAGGCCAGCCCCAAAGAAGGAGCCAAGGGATGGTAAAACCCAAGCAGATGGAGAAGATGGGGATGTGCAAGAATGGCTGATGCCAGGAGGGGAGCGGAGACGGCCGAGCCTCTGACAGCTGGCCGCTTCCCCTCTCCCCGTGAGATCGAGCCCCCATTTAGCCAGCCAGGACCAGAGATGGAGAGGAGAAGGAACCAGCCTCCTGGTGGTGGGCTGCAGGAGTTAAGGGGAGACAGCTAGTAAAGTCTAAACACTGGGGAACCGGAGAAGGAAGGCTCCCTCTAGCCAGGACATACCTCTGCATTTCTGTGGATATCCGGATCCAGCCGGATACACCCGCGAGACCCATGAGTCAGCCACCTGAAAGAACCATAGGGGGAGAGAAGGGAGACCGAGGCGCAATAAAGACAAATCAGTCTTAATTGTGACAAGGCTCGTTTATTGTGTGCAGGGAGTGGGTTTATATACTTCTAGGGCTGGGGTAAGGAATTTTCCTGATGGTCTCAGGCCGTTGGTCTCGCCACGCCTATCCCGGGTAAAGCTGGATAAGTTTCTATTTTCGTTTCTTGGGAAACCCTTCACTAAGTTTTGTTTCTATGGTCTCTATGGTTTTGTTTCTATGGTCTCTATGGTTTTTAGGTTTCGTTCCTTGGTCTCTGACAATTCCCCCTTTCTTTTCTTTTAAAGAGGCGATTTTGCCAGGACCGCAGCGACGGCCCCTGTCTTAGGCTACACAGGGGGAGTTACTTGACCATCAAGGGTCAAGGACCTGTGCTAATCCCGTCATTGGGTTACCGCCCTGCCGGTGAAACGGAGACGGTCACTGTCAGGCAAGGTGTGTGGCCGTTCAGTGTCTGTTATTTCTATGCGATGGTATTGGACCATAGGGTACTTAGTGAGGGCTGAGTCAATTTTCATTTTAATAAATCCGGTCAGGCGTTGGAAAGCCCAAGGGCCAAAGGAAAGGACTAAAAGGAAGATAAAAAGGGGAGCTAAAACGGTGGGGATCAGGGTGGAAAGCCAAGGGGAACCTTTTAGGAGATTGTTAAACCATCCTTCCCGAGCCTCAGCCTCCCTTTTTCTTAGGGCAAGGCGTTCTCGTAATTTTGCCATAGATTCCCTTACAATGCCAGTGTGGTCTGCGTAAAAACAACATTCTTCTTTCAGGGCAGCGCATAGTCCGCCCTCTTTCAAAAAAAGGAGGTCGAGACCTCGCCTATTCTGCAGAACCACTTCTGACAGAGAAGTGAGGGACTGTTCCAAGGCCGTGACAGACTTCTCCAATGCTTCTAAGTCAGATGTCATAGCAACATGGAGAGCGGCCAGATGTTGGGCCTTTAGGAGGGCGGTGGTGCCGGTGCCAATGCCCGCGGCGAGACCACCGACTCCTAGGAGGATGGCTAGAGTAACAAAGGGCTCTCTACGCAATCTAGGGGACGGGAAGAGAAGTGACAGGGCAGTGTCATCCGCTCGGTAAGAGATGCGGGGCCATAATTGAACAAGGATACAGAATTCAGAAGAGGTATCAAAAACCTGGAGGGCGATACATGGGGTGAGACCAGTGTTGCAGGCCCAAAAAGTATTGTTCGGGGCCTCGAGAAAATGTGCGGAGGGTGAAAGAGGGAGGGTAGAGTAAGGCGATGGGAGGATGTGATGCAGCGGGAGGATGGCCTAGAAGTGTGTTGGGGTTCAGCGAGATAGCCAAGGCAAAAGGAGCTGTCAGGGCCATCTCCCGTGATTCCTGAAAGAAAGCAGAGAGAAGGTTCTCAGGGACAGGCCCTGGAGAGGAGGGGTTAAGGAGGAGGGCAAGGGGGAGGCGAAGAGCCGGGGGCGTCGATTGTCTTAATCATTCGAGAGGGGACCCAGCAGGCGTTGTTTTCAGTAGAATCAAAAACACAAGCGGAGCCTTTACCCCAAGTGAGGACTGGGTCGGGACTGTGCCAACGCCCAGTTAGGGGGTCACGCCAAAGGACTTTTGCCAGATTGGATGTGGAATGTGGATGCCAGTGGTGATCAGCAGCGGAATGCCCCTCCGCATCCAGTGTGAGGAAGTTAAGAACAAAAAGGGCATGTGCAAGAAGCAGAGTCTGATTGCCACACAATGGGTAAAGGATCTCTTGGGACTTGAGTTTAAAAAGGGTGTTCTTAAGGGTTTGATTTGCTCGTTCAACAATGCCTTGTCCTTGTGGGTTGTAGGGGATGCCCGTAACATGTTTTATGCCTAACTGAGAACAGAATTGCTTGAAGGCCTGGCTGGTATAGCTGGGGCCATTATCTGTTTTGAGGGAGAGGGGCTTTCCCATCATGGACATGGCAAGGAACATATGCTTGATAACATGCCTGGTGGCTTTGCCAGGCTGTGCAGATACAAAAAGAAAACCGCTAAACGTGTCGATGGAAACATGGATATACTTGAGTTTAGTGAAAGAAGGGACGTGGGTGACGTCCATTTGCCATAGGTCACCGGGGAGAAGGCCACGGGGGTTAATCCCTAGATGGGGTTCAGGCAAAAGAGTAACACAAGAAAATTTAGTACAAGAGAAACTGATATTAAACCTTAACATTTGGGTATCTTTGCCAACATACTTCATCTCCAGAAATCATTCTTGGATAAGAATTGGTCCTTCTAGGAAGTTTGATTCCTAAGTTGTTTGCAGAGTTGACAAGTGATGTTTCTGTTACAAAATATCCTTTTGCAAAGCTCACATTAATAGGACATCTATAAATACTTGAATTATTATTTTACAAATACATTTCTTTATCTCCCAGATTCTGGAGGAAATCCAGAAAGTTTCGGGTTATATTTCCAAGCTCAAGATCTAATACTTCAATTGTGGTAAACTAAAGCTGCAAGCTACAAGTCATCTATCACTAACTTCATCTACTTCTCAAAGCATGTTCCCTAACAATTTGATGATTTCCAATTATCTACCTAATAGGTTGTTTGGGGAAATGGAAACTTTAATTGTATAATTTGCCTCATGTGCTGATTATGGGACTTGTCACAAAAAACAAACAGGGAAAACATTTCCTCATATCCCTACAAGACTGATCACTCAGTTATTCTTACATATTTTGGTAATAATTAACATCTTACACTTTAGTCACAAAACCTGAATTAAGGAACAGGAGTGCTGGATTGAGTAGCTCCATAGTAAATATAAAACAGGGCTGTAATAGAATCTCCAGTTTAGTTTCCTTTTACTTTAAAACATTGCTACATAGCTGATCAAATACCATCAAGATTGTTCTGATTCATCATTTTTTGTGTCTATTTTGCACTAGAATTCACACCTATTATTTATTTATCCATTAGAAACTCCATCTTTTGAAAATTACCAAATTCTTAGAACCTGTATTATTAAAACCCATGCATAGATTAACCACTTTAAAAATTTCTTTTGTATCATGATTACTTGCTGCTAGTTCTGACAGCACATACATTAAAAGAACATCTCATTTGAAATATCCCAAGTTAAATTCTGGAATAAGTTCTCTAACATTACAACTTTTTTTTTTTTTTTTTTGTTCTGTTACCACAATAAATAAATTACATTGTACCATATCAAAAATCATTAGCAATCCTCAACCCTTAAAATCAATTCTTACATGAAAAATACTTCTAATTGTGGAGTAAAATCTCCCTTTTGTCTTAAGGCTTAATTTTAAGTTGTCACAGTATATGTTATTTGCTTTATAAATTTCCAAACCATATTTCCTTTGTATTAACTGTCTTTTATTCTCTATAATATCTGCAGTTTCCCTTTTTATTTTAAATTTATGCTCCAATTGTGGTGAATTAGGGAAACCTGAATTTTTGCACAATCATTATTGATGTTATAAAGTTGCTATTAGCTTCTTGTTCATTTTTTCACTTTACAGAGCTAAGCTGGCAAGTCACACTTGATTGGTCACTGTACCTCTCTGAGCCTGTTCACATGAAGCTATTCTACATGTTTATTCTTACCCATAATAATATTTTTTTTCTTTAAACAAATTGCATGTTATTCCTTAGATCATGAATTTCTTCTAATACATTGCACATGCTTTTAAAATAATTTTATATCCTAATAAATTACAATGCTGTCCAAATTTTTTATATTCATAATATACTAGATTCCTAATGCAAAAATATTATTTTTGAATTACCAAAATTTGAAACCCTAATGTTAATTATATTTTTACCTATTACTTAATATGATGGTACAGATCTTAGAGTAACAATTTTACATATTCATATGTTTTTCCTAAATTCAGTTCGATAAGCATTTTTGGTAAGTCTGATCATTCCTACACTGCAAATCCTAATAGATAGCTTTTCAATATAAGTTTTGTGCATTCTTAAATTTAACAGAAATTCCATTTTTAACTAGTAGTCAATGAATTTACACAATACCATCAGTACCTATTTAGTTCCTTAGCAAATATATACTCTAATGGGTAGAGAAAGGTCCATGAGTTTGGGGGAGAATGGGCGATGATTTTTAGCTTCTCATAGCTACTTCCTGCTGAACTGGGGCGGCGTGAATGATTCGCTCTCAACAAATAATTTTCTCATGGACCAGCCTCTGTCTAAAGGGATCTAATTTTGAAATGTAAGCCAATTGCATTGTTCTAATAATCTTTAAGTTAAATTTTTCACTAACATCAGTTTGATTAATGTTAGGTTGAACTCATGGTTGTTTAAAGAAGCTTTTTCACTCTTGGTTAAGCACTGAGCAAGACTGATGGTTTTTATTTATTTTTTGCTAGCTAGGAAAGTTAAGTTGCACTTCTATACTTCTGTACACAACTAAGAATCATTGCTTTCTCTCTCAATAAGTTTTCTTAGATTGCATTTTAGAATCTTTTGTAATTTTCATTAGATATATGTCTCAGTACTTAACCTGTTGATAGAATTTGGTGATGGGATCAAATTTGTCCCTTTTTCTGTCTTTTGATTTCCATGTTCCCTTTCTCATGGCCAGTGAGAAATGGAAGGGGAAATGTTTGACAGATTAGTTTGTTTAACTCTTGCCTTAATAAGAGCAGAGAATAAGATTTCTTTTAACCAATTAAATTATCTTAGAGTTAAAGACATTCAGAAATTACAATGTTATTTTCTGAATTTCTCTAACACCTCCGTCTGTCTTCCCCATTCCTCCGGAATGAATGAAGAAGAGAGAGAGATTTATTTTTCCCAACCTGTAACCCTCCCATTGTGATCACAGACAAACAACATGTAACACACAGACAGATCATGGACACATTTCCCGGGCATATCACACACACTCTGACAAATATAAAACATAAATTATATAAACTAGATTTTTCTTTTCATCCTGGCAAAAGATCAATTGTTACAATTCATATCTCCATGACTAAAGAAATCTGTGAAAAAGAATGAGTCAGAAAAGGGTTAATTCTTAAGAAGGAGCTGGCTGACATATGATGAATTTTGTTTCTTAATTACCTTTCTTCATGCTTCAATAAGTATCCTAAAATAAATACACTTTTGCTTCTTCACTTTTCTGTGAAGTGGGATTCTGATACCTGCCTGAATAATTCCAGGTATGCCACATTGCTGGAAAGATTGATATAGCTAAGTGAAAATTGCTAAAACTTTTTACATTGTCTGTGGCCATCACCAATTGGGCTCCTTCCAAGGGAGAAAGAAAAAAACTATAACAAAACTGGTTTTTCTAGCTGAAGCAAAGTAGCCAGCCGCTTCTAAAAAGGGGGGCAGAGAGGAAAATTTCTGGTCACTTTTAAATTTGCCTTTTAGTCCTAGAGAAAAATACGCTTTTCCTGGTGTCCTTCTAAGAAGGGCCCAGTGCCCTAATGCTTAATTTTGAGTAGGGGTGGGAGCTTGCTCAGGGCTCCATCCCCTTTTCCCCGAAGTCCTCTCTAAAGGATCCGGTGGTCTTAAACAAATTTTTCTTTTTTACCCTAATGCTTCTCTCCCTGAGGCTATTTTTAAATTCCTTAACATATAGGGCTTCCTTTGAGAGTGTTTTCCCCATTTTTCATTCACGCTGTGGTAACAATCACTTCCCCACATTCTCGCCAATCTCCTCGCGGAGGTATGGAAACGGATAAACAGATCAAGGGAACGATCAGAGTACCGAAACCCTTGTCATACCAGTCACACACACACTCATTCTGGGGTATTCACTCCAAATTGCAGCCTGAATGCCTATGGGGGATGGGACGACTTACCCTGCCTCAAGGCTGTCTGTTCAGCCTCTACCCTGCTTAAGTCCGAGGCCCCGGGATGCCTCTCAGTCGTCCGGTAAGCTGCGTTCGTCGAGCCACGCGTTGGGCGCCAGATATCCGGATCCAGCCGGATACACCCGCGAGACCCATGAGTCAGCC
>NW_025391360.1:0-4384 GCF_016433145.1 Gracilinanus agilis | reverse complement strand
TTCAGGATTTTAGCCTCAGAGACATCCTGGAATTTTCTCCCTTTGTCACTCTGAATATTTGAACAGTTACCAAGTCTTATCAATTCAATGTCCATCCCAACTTTCAAACCATTTTTCTTTCAGGAAACATTGTAACTTGTGTCTACCCCCCCATTATATCTTTATTAACTTTCTAATTAGAACAAAGTGGGTGGCAATAAAACTTTTGAGTCTTCTTTATTTTCTTCTAAATGAAGGGGGAATAGTAACCACCAATCTCTCAGAGGGTGAAGACAAAGGACCAGACAGATGGAGATCAGATGTGATATTCACTTACTTCCTTTACCTCCCCAATGGTATGCACAAGATGGAAAACTCTTGTCTTGTTTTTCTCTCCCATAAGTTTCCTAGAGTTGAGTTCAAAATGACCTCATTAAGGTGGTGAACTCTGAGATGCAACCCATTCACCATTTCTGGAGTCTGATATTTGCTTTCTCCAGACAGATGCCAGGAACTAAGGGATCATAATTCTAATGAATGTGATGAATCATCAGAACCAAAGAAGAGAAAGGACTTTTTGCTGCCTGATCTTCTCATGTTGGAGTTAGGAAAGTAAAAATGGCACTTTGTCCCAGGCAAAGCTGCCTCCTCCATTGAAAGCCAAGAACTCTAAGAGATGAGAGGGAAAGGAAGAAGAACAATCTCCAGCTTTAGTAATGGATTTGGAGTTCTATTGTTCCAGAATTCATTTTTCTTGTCATTTTAAGTCTTCCATATGTTGCAATTTCTCATCATAAAAAATGCTGTGCCATGAATGGGAAAAAATGTTTAAGAATATGTAGAATGGATCAGAATTAATTTATAAAGAGAAACTTAGCAGCTTGGAGATCAGGAAAGTCTTCATGAGGTCCTAAAAGTAAGCCTTAAATTAATTTAAAGAAAACAAAATAGAGGTGAAAGGGGAGCTCATTCAAGGCTTGAGGGATGTCCTGGTCAAAGGTATGGAGGTGGGAGATAGAACACTTTTTGGGTGTAATAGCTACGATGTCAGTGTGGCAAGATTGTATAGTATATGTCAGGGAGTCAAATAAAATAAAGATGGAAAGGTAGGTTGGAATTAGATTAGGGAGCCAATGGGGAGTGACAATGGGGAGAAATTTAGGAATAGCAGTGGGGTAGTTCTGTGGTGAATGAATTGGAGAGAGGAAAGATTCCTCATCATATAGTCCTGGAATGAGCTCAGCCCAAATGATGCTCCTTTTAGAAGTAGGTGGATAGAAATCTACTGGAGGAAGGGCCATTTACTGAGATGATCATCCTCACCCACTCTGGACCTCTTCTTTGTAGTGACAGACAGGCAGTTTTATTGCCTAAGGAATTTGGCAGCTCTGGACACATATTCTGGTATAGCAGAAAGGGTATCACAGATCTAAAGTCAGATGATCTGCATTCAAATCTGAGCTCTCTACTTAGACTGCCTGAGTAACTTGAAAAAAAAAACAACACTTTTGACTTCTCTGAGTCTGAATGTCTTATGTAAACATTGGAGTGGGAGGTTTGGAAAAGATCAGGGCTTCTTAACCTTTTATTGTGTCATGGACACCTTTGGCCCAAGAGTGTTTTAAAGCCAACTCAGGAGAGCCAATTGTTAAATTTTCTGTGTGAGCATTTATATCTGAGAAATCTGGCAAATGCTCCAAATCAGGACTTGGTTTATCATTTTGTTGATTGTCTAGATTTGAGAACATGGTGAAAAAAGTGTAAAAAGTTCCAGATTAAACTTAAAAATGTGTTATGTGTAAGCTTAAAAATGAATATACAATAGGGGCAGCTGGGTAGCTCAGTGTATTGAGAGCCAGGCCTAGAGACGGGAGGTCCTAGGTTCAAATCCAGCCTCAGACACGTCCCAGCTGTGTGTCCCTGGGCAAGTCACTTGACCCCCATTGCCTACCCTTACCACTCTTCCACCTATAAGTCAATATACAGAAGTTAAGGGTTTAAAATTAAAAAAAAAATAAGAAAAATGAATATACAATAGCTCTAAGTATTCTATTTAATAAGTTTTTTAATAATAACTTGAATTAAAAGGAATAAAAAGACAAAAGTAAAAGCCTGAGTAAAACCAGCTTTCTCAGCCGCACATGTAGGAAAAGAGAGAGTGGGTGCGGTTCCACACAACTTATAAACAATATGTAGAAAGGCTATGTGAAAGAAGGAAAAAGGATTCTGGGAGATGAAGTCCAAGGGTTCAAAATTTTCTAATTATACATTCTTCCTGTGATCCTTTGGGAGACCAGTCTCCCCAAGGGATTATTGAAAACATAACCAACTTCAAACTATAAAGATTTTAAACTAAAGGCATACTCAATATTGCAGTTTCTAAAGGAAAATTACAATAATTTGGAGTAAAAGAGGAAAAGAACAAAACTAATGATTGGCGGATTGACAAAAAGCCTATTTGGAGGTAGTCCCCTTTGGCATAAGAGTATACATTTAAAAAAATGCATTCAACCCCCCATAGTTCAATTTAGCACATCCAAAAGTTCATTCTGGATCTTCTGGTGCAATCTGTGCTTTCTGTAGGCATCTTCAGGGCACCTTCTCCAAATAGTTCACTTTCTGAGTTTGGGGAGGTAGCAAGTTTTTTATCTTAAAATTACTCTCAAAAGAATTTAAACTTTGCATTATAGGATAATAACATATTCTCCCTTGAGGAGGATGGTGACAAACACAGGAATCACTCAGGGATGAATGGCTGCGTTATGAGGTATATGAATCAATTGTCAAAAGATAATAAAAAACATCAAGAAAAAATCCTAATAAAAGAGAAAAAATAATTTCTGGATGAAATATAGAATATTAAAGTCTTATGTGTAAAAAAAATCTAAGTAAGGAAAAATAAGTCCTTGAATCAGGGCCCAATTAAAGTGATTTAATTGCCATTAGGATTAATAAACTCATCCTACTGCAAAATAAAAAGCAAAAAATTTTAATACTGGTCAAATGTGCTTTAAGTTCAAAAAAGGAGAAAAAGTAGAACTCGAATACTGTATTGAACATACAAGGAAAGAAAACAATAATAAAAAATGTATTAAAAATTAAAAAATATATAGCTTATAATCAGTGACACACTGTGTCAGCCAAGGAGAGGTAGTATACACACACACACACACACACACACACACACACACATTCAGAAGCTCTAGATATCTAAAAATTATTCCTGAAGACCACTTAAAATCAATTGAGATATTTATCTCATTAAATTTTCCAAAGGTTGTATACAGGTTGTAACCAGTTTTGATGGAGTCCATCCATCAACTATGTGATAATTGATAGAGGCAAAATGAAAGTAAAGGCTATATAAGCAATATGTGACCTCGATGGATCAGGTGACAAACCCAGCATACATAAGGAGGGACTGTTTTGCTACTGAAAAGGTTTGTGCAAGGTGTTTATGGGCTTTCACAATATGTTCTTCAGTATAGTCATAGGGGAAAGGTGCAAATCAAAATAATATAACAGAATATATCTAATAGCCAAAACACAGTAGCTTAAAATGATTCAGTGTAATAGAAAGATATTGATTAGATTAATATATGAAATTCAAAAATTAACCTTAAAGCAAATAATCAGCAAAATACAGTAAGCACAACAGGATACAGGCAGTGAATTTAAAAGTCCTTTTCTCTAATTCGAATACACTTTTTCAATATTATGGAGGGGAAACAAAACTCAAAAAGTTAACATTAATAAACTTCCAGATCTCTTTAAGGTTCTTTCCCCTCCCCAGTATATATCATCCATTTGCATTCCTTTGGTCACATTTCTGGAGTTCCTTATAAATGCACTGTACAGAATCTCCATTCTGCATGTTGAGAGTATTTAAGATTTTCAAAATTTTGTTAAAACTTTCCAGTTTGATCTGTAATTCAAGCAACCTAGCTTGTTGCTGCATATTCTTGAGGAGAACTAAATAAAATGGGAAATATCCAATGAAAATAAAAACTTCCAGTAAAAGAATTAAGTAGAGCCATTCTATACTTGTTAGCTCTACCAACTCAAACTGTTCTTTCAGAGTTTCAAGCATGCTTTGTAATAGCATTATTCCTTATAAAAAGGCTGAATGGATTTTATTTATAGGTAAAACAAAAAGATCTGGACTAGAAGAGAAAAATCCTTTCAGGTGTTTGCTAAAGGGCTTTTAAAAGCTATTCTCTGGTGCCCTCTTCCCTAAGAGCAAAACTTCAAGGGAGAATAGTAGTGTATTTGCACATGAAAGATTGGCTTCTCTTAGTGTTTTTTGGGTCTGGAGAAAAAGTACAAAAAACCAGAGGCAAAATTCCCCCAAACTTTGACTTCAAATCCACTGATTTGGGCTATCTGCCCTCCCTGTTATGTTGGG
>NW_025391359.1:0-6219 GCF_016433145.1 Gracilinanus agilis | reverse complement strand
TGGTCATCTAAAGTCCCAGCAAGGAGGCCAATCCAGTGGCAACAGCCCCCAAGAACCGCTTTCTGAAGGCTCTTGCTATGCAGTTGTCCTGCAGGGAGACACTGGGGAAGCGAAAGAGAAGATGAACCCAACTCCTGGGAATTGCAGCCAGGACATTCAGCCGCCTTCAGAGCTTCCCTCTCACCCCATTGGCTCCTTCCTAGAGGAATTTCTGCATGATCTATTTCCTCCCATGGATCCACCTGCCATGCCTAACGATACTGCCAGTCCAGATACTCACATCTCACAAGGCAATCTGTCACCCTACCTCACCAATTCCACCTCCAATGTGAACAATAGGGAATGTTTCCAGTCTGGGCATCTAAAGTGCCAGCAAGAAGACACTGGGAATGGAGAAGAAGAAAGACTTCATGAGCAACTCAGCCCATCCAGCTTCAGCTCTCCTTCAGATTTCTTTGCCCTTCAAACACCTGCTAAGAAGGGATGCTTGCCTCCAGTGGACTCAGCCAAGGATTTCTCGGCTTCAGCATGGAAAAGCAGGGAACAAGGAGACCCGTGCCTGGTAGTCAGCCAATCCAGTGGCAACAACCCCCAAGAACCGCTTTCTGAAGGCTCTTGCTATCCAGTTGTCCTGCAGGAAGACACTGGTGAAGCAAAAGAGAAGATGAACGCAACTCCTGGGAATTGCAGCCAGGACATTCAGCCTCCTTCGGAGCTTCCCTCCGACAACATTGACTCGCTTCTGGATGAACTTCTGCCTGAATTATTTCCTTCCTTGTACCCTCCAGACATACCTAATGAACCCAGGCCAAATACCCACATCTTACAAGGGAATCTGTCAACTTTGCTCTCTAATTGCACCTCCAATGAGGACAAGAGGGAATGTTTCCAGTCTGGGCATCTAAATTCCCAGCAAGAAGACACTGGGACTGAAGAAGAAGAAAGACTTCATGAGCAACACTGCCCATCCAGCTTCAGCTCTCCTTCAGATTTCTTTCCCCTTCGAACACCTGCTAAGAAGACATGCTTGTCTCCAGTGGACCGAGCCAAGGATTCTTCGGCTTCAGCATGGAACAACAGGGAAAAAGAAGACAAGGACCTTGTAGCCAGCCAATCCAGTGGCAACAGCCCCCAAGAACGGCTTCCCGAAGACTCTTGCTTTCCCGTTGTCCTGGAAGAAGACACTGGTGAAGCAAAAGAGAAGATGAACCCAACTCCTGGGAATTGCAGCCAGGACATTCAGCCTCCTTCGGAGCTTCCCTCCGACAACATTGACTCGCTTCTGGATGAACTTCTGCCTGAACTATTTCCTTCCTTGTACCATCCAGACATACCTAATGAACCCAGTCCAAATACCCACATCTTACAAGGCAATCTGTCAACTTTCCTCTCTAATTGCACCTCCAATGAGGACAAGAGGGAACGTTTGCAGTCTGCTCATCTAAAGTCCCAGCAAGCAGACATTGGGCCTGAAGAAGAAGGACTTCATGAGCAACACTGCCCATCCAGCTTCAGCTCTCCTTCAGATTTCTTTCCCCTTCAAACACCTGCTAGGAAGAGATGCTTGTCTCCAGTGGACTCAGCCAAGGATTTCTCGGCTTCAGCATGGAAAAGCAGGGAACAAAGAGCCGCGTGCCTGGTAGCAAGTCAATCCAGTGGCCACAGCCCCCAAGAACCGCTTTCTGAAAGCTCTTGCTATCCAATTGTCCTGCAGGAAGACACTGGTGAAGCAAAAGAGAAGATGAACCCAACTCCTGGGAAGTCCAGCCAGGAGATTCAGCCACCTTCAGAGCTTCCCTCTGACCCCATTGGCTCCATTCTGGATAAAGTTCTGCATGATTTATTTCCTTCCATGTATCCACCAGCCATGGCTAAGGAACCCAGTGCAGATACTCACATCTTACAAGGCAATCTGTCCACTTTCCTCTCCAATTGCACCTCCGATGTGAACAATGGAGAATGTTTCCGGTCTGGGCATCTAAAGTCCCAGGAAGCAGAAACTGGGAGTGAAGAAGAAGAAAGACTTCCTGAGCAACTCTGCCCATCCAGCTTCAGGTCTTCTTCAGATTTCTTTCCCCTTCAAACACCTGCTAAGAAGAGATGCTTGTCTCCAGTGGACTCAGCCAAGGATTCTTTGGCTTCAGCATGGAAAAGCAGGGAACAAGGAGACCCGTGCCTGGTAGCCAACCAATCCAGTGGCAAAAACCCCCAAGAACCGCTTTCTGAAGGCTCTTGCTATCCAGTTGTCCTGCAGGGAGACACTGGTGAAGCAAAAGAGAAGATGAACCCAAATCCTGGGAATTACTGCCAGGAGATTCAGCCACCTTCGGAGCTTCCCTCTGACGCCATTGGCTCCATTCTGGATGAAGTTCTGCATGATCTATTTCCTTCCATGTATCCGCCTCCCATGCCTAACGAACCCAGTCCAGATACCCACATCTTACAAGGGAATCTGTCAACATTGCTCTCCAATTGCACCTCCAATGTCAGCAATAGGGAATGTTTCCAGTCTGCTCATCTAAATTCCCAGCAAGCAGACATCTCGACTGAAGAACAAGAAAGAGGTCATGAGCAACTCTGCCCCTCCAGCTTCAGGTCTCCTTCAGATTTCTTTCCCATTCAAACACCTGCTAAGAAGAGATGCTTGTCTCCAGTAGATTCAGCCAAGGATTCTTCGGCTTCAGCATGGAAAAGCAGGGAACAAGGGGACCCGTGCCTGGTAGCCAGCCAGTGCAGTGGCAACAACCCCCAAGAACCGCTTTCTGAAGGCTCTTGCTATCCACTTGTCCTGCAGGGAGACACTGGTGAAGCAAAAGAGAAGATGAACCCTACTCCTGGGAATCACTGCCAGGAGATTCAGCCATNNNAATGGCTCCCCGACAGAGAACACAACGAAGACGACGACTATAACTTGCCAAGCGACCGTTTCTATCAACACCCTGACTCGCCCAACACCGGGGCCCACTGGATGGACAGAGAGATATCCTTTAAAAACCTCAAGCTCACCAACAAGAAGACAGCTTGCAACAATGGCAGCCAGGCTCCAATCTTATTGAAGTCTCTCCACAAATACCAGCCGAAGCTTCACATTGAAGAAGTCAGCAATGGAAAAAAGGACATACAGGCCGCTTCCTCCACCTCCTCCTCCTCCTCCTCCTCCTCCACCAACTACTCCTCCTCCTCCTCCAACTACTCCTTCTCCTCTCCCTCCCCCTCCTCCTCTCCCTCCCCCTCCTTCTCCTCCTCCTCCAGGCACACCTTCAGCTTTTCAGACACAGAGTTTATTGCTGTGACCAAATATCAAAACCCTCTGATCACACACCTCAAAATACAAAACAATCCCTTCGCTAGAGCTTTTAGAGGAGAACCCTCCTGTCCAGGACAAAGCTTGAGAAAGTCTCCTCCAGCTGGGGAATGCAGTGGCTGCACCTCATCTCCAACAGCTTTGTTAGTTTCTACCTATCCTGGCCAGGTCCAAGAGGGCCCTGGCCAAGACAAGGACTGCCATTTGATACATGAATCCCAGTCACCATCTGGCCATCTCTCCAGGCACAGCAGAAGTACCAGCAGCTTGGCCTTGTCCTTAACCATGGAAGGTCTGAACTCGGGGGACCTTCAGCCCTGTATATCTACAAATGCAGTGTCTTACCCCCTCGGTAGAGATACCCCCATCACACAAGGGAATTGGTCAGCTTTTCTTCCAAATAGCACTTCTAATTTGAACAATATGGAATGTTTCCAGTCTGGTCATCTAAAGTCTCAGCAAGGAGGCCAATCCAGTGGCAACAGCCCCCAAGAACCGCTTTCTGAAGGCTCTTGCTATGCAGTTGTCCTGCAGGGAGACACTGGGGAAGCGAAAGAGAAGATCAACCAAACTCCTGGGAATTGCAGCCAGGACATTCAGCCGCCTTCAGAGCTTCCCTCTGACCTCATTGGCTCCTTCCTAGAGGAATTTCTGCATGATCTATTTCCTTCCATGGATCCACCTGCCATGCCTAAGGAACCCAGTCCAGATACCCTCATCTTACAAGGGAATCTGTCAACTTTGCTCTCTAATTGCACCTCCAATGTGAACAATGGAGAATGTTTCCAGTCTGGGAATCTAAAGTCCCAGGAAGCAGAAACGGGGAATGAAGAAGGAGAAAGACTTCATGAGCCACTCTGCCCATCCAGCATCAGGTCTCCTTCAGATTTCTTTCCCCTTTGAACACCTGCTAAGAAGACATGCTTGTCTCCAGAGGACTCAGCCAAGGATTTCTCGGCTTCAGCATGGAACAATAGGGGAAAAGAAGACAAGTACCTTGTAGCCAGCCAATCCAGTGGCAAGAGCCCTCAAGAACGACTTCCTGAAAAAGCTTGCTTTCCCGTTGCCTTGGAAGAAGACACTGGTGAAGCAAAAGAGAAGATGGACCCAACTCCTGGGAATTCCAGCAAGGAGTTCCAGCCTCCTTCAGAGCTTCCCTCTGACATTGACTCGTTTCTGGATGAAGTTCTGCCTGAACTATTTCCTTCCTTGTACCCTCCAGCCATACCTAATGAACCCAGGCCAAATACCCACATCTTACGAGGCAATCTGTCAACTTTCCTCTCTAATTGCACCTCCAATGAGGACAAGAGGGAATGTTTGCAGTCTGGGCATCTAAATTCCCAGCAAGAAGACACTGGGACTGAAGAAGAAGAAAGACTTCATCAGCAACTCTGCCCATCCAGCTTCAGCTCTCCTTCAGATTTCTTTCCCCTTCGAACACCTGCTAAGAAGACATGCTTGTCTCCAGTGGACCCAGCCAAGGATTCTTTGGCTTCAGCATGGAACAACAGGGAAAAAGAAGAAAAGTACCTTGTAGCCAGCCAATCCCGTGGCAACAACCCCCACGAACTGCTTTCTGAAGGCTCTTGCTATCCAATTGTCTTGCAGGAAGACACTAGTGAAGCAAAAGAGAAGATGAACCCAACTCCTGGGAATTCCAGCCAGGAGATTCAGCCACCTTCAGAGCTTCCCTCTGACCCCATTGGCTCCTTTCTGCATAAAGTTCTGCATGATTTATTTCCTTCCATGTATCCACCAGCCATGGCTAACGAATCCAGTCCAGATACCCACATCTTACAAGGCAATCTGTCAACTTTCCTCTCCAATTGCACCTCGAATATGAACAATGGAGAACGTTTCCCCCTCCCCCCTCCTCAGGCACCGAGCTAGGGGAGCCATTTGGGCTGTCGAGTGGTCTTGGAAGGCCTCTGGCACCTCACCATGTCAGAGGGCTGGCGGTGCCAGGGCTCCCCCAGTTCAGTTTTAGGGCGCTCCGGTCGCCTGGTTTTCCGGAAGTAAGAAAAGGGTCCCAGAGCTTCAGGCGTCTGGAGTTCCCAGCTGTTTTTGGGCCCAAGACACTGCTGGGTCCCCGGGATATTATTCTTCTCCCCCCAGGCTTGTAGAAAAGAAATGTGGGCGTGGCCAGCTCAGGACAACCTGCCGAGCTGAGACTGAGACCCTCTCAGGGTCTGCAGGAGGATAGGAGAAAAGAGCCACAGGCAGAAGAAAGGAGAAAGCCCCGCCCTCTGGATCCACCCTCTCTAGCCACGCCCTTCATCATCCAGCCTCCTCTTACATTCCAGTCCTCTTACACTTCCTCTCAACCAAGACTCTTCAGACCAGTCGCACTGGCTCCTTCATGAACACTCTTCTCCATCTCTCACGTCTGCCCATTTTCTTTGATGATCCTCCATACTTTCCCTCTTAATCTCAGTCCTTTTATTTTCCTGACTTTCTTTAAGTCTCAACTAAAATCTCATCTTCAGAAATCTCTCCTCCCCCTCTTCATTCTGGTGCTTTCCCTCTCCTATTTCATGTCTATTTATACTTCCTGTAGCTAGTTTGTACTTACAGGCAAGTTTGTTGCCTCATCTCTTTGTGCGTTGCCACTTGAGAGGGAGGATTCTCATTTGTCCCTTTGTGTGAGCCTAACTAAGGTTTTAGTTTACTGCTTAACACATAGCAGGCATTGAAGAAATGTTTGCTGACTGCTTGGTGCAGTAGGTGTTGTACAGATGCCTCCTATCATCCCTCACATCTATATTTTCAGTAAAGAATGTTTGGTGGTTGTGTTTCTGTTATTCCTTTGTCTATCTTGGCAGGTCTGTCCCACCCTCTGGGCCATTAAAGAAGTTGGGCTGAGTCTGACTAAATCCCCAGACCCAGACAAAACCATTATTCAAGCCCATTTG
>NW_025391358.1:0-2792 GCF_016433145.1 Gracilinanus agilis | reverse complement strand
TTTTCCTTTCCCAGAGATCTGACAAGTATACTATTTTGTGTTCACTTAACTTATTTATAGTTTCCCTCTTTATATTCAAGTCATTCACCCATTCTGAATTTATCTTGGTGTAGGGTGTGAGACGTTGATCTAAA
Source organism: Gracilinanus agilis (assembly GCF_016433145.1). NCBI lineage: Eukaryota > Metazoa > Chordata > Mammalia > Didelphimorphia > Didelphidae > Gracilinanus > Gracilinanus agilis. The sequence goes on along the minus strand of NW_025391358.1, from coordinate 2,658 downwards.
CCTAATCTCTCCCATATTGTTTTCCAATTTTCCCAGCAGTTTTTGTCAAGTAGTGGATTCATGTCCCAAAAGTTGGACTCTTTGGGTTTATCATACACTGTCTTGCTGACTTCATTAACCTCAAGTCTATTCCACTGATCCTCCCTTCTATCGCTTAACCAGTACCATATTGTTTTGATTACTACTGCTTTATAGTATAGTTTAATATCTGGTACTGCTAGGCCTCCATTCTTCACATTTCTTTTCATTATTTCCCTTGATATTCTTGATCTTTTGTTATTCCATATGAAATTTGTTATAGTTTTTCCTAATTCAGTAAAGAAGTTTTTTGGTAATTTGATAGGTATGGCACTAAAAAGGTAAATTAATTTGGGTAGAATGTTCATTTTTATTATGTTAGCTCGTCGGACCAATGAATGGTTAATGGCTTTCCAATTATTGAGCTCCAGTTTTATTTGGTTGGAAAGTGTTTTGTAGTTGTTTTCGTATAATTGCTGTGTTTGTTTGGTAGATAGATTCCCAAGTATTTTATAATGTCTAGGGTGATTTAAAATGGTGTTTCTCTTTCTACCTCTTGCTGCTCTAATGTGTTGGAAATATATAGAAATGCTGATGATTTATGTGCATTTATTTTGTATCCTGCAACTTTGCTAAAGTTGTTGATTATTTCTACCAGCTTCTTAGTTGATTCTCTAAGATTTATTAAGTAGACCATCATATCATCTGCAAAGAGTGATAGCTTAGTCTCCTCATTGCCTATTTTGATACCTTCAATTTCTTTTTCTTCTCTAATTGCTATTGCTAGTGTGTCTAGTACTATGTTGAATAATAGAGGTGATAATGGGCATCCTTGTTTCACTGCTGATCTTTTTGGGAAGGTTTCTAATTTATCCCCATTGCATATAATGCTTGTTTGTAGTTTTAGGTATATACTGTTAATTATTTTTAGGAAGGGTCCTTCTATTCCTATACTTTTCAGGGTTTTCAATAGGAATGGATGCTGTATTTTGTCAAAGGCTTTTTCAGCATCTACTGAGATAATCATGTGGTTTTTGTTTGATAGACTGTTGATATGGTCAGTTATGTGGATGGTTTTCCTAATGTTGAACCATCCTTGCATTCCTGTTATAAATCCCACCTGATCATGGTGGATGATCTTCTTAATTACTTGCTGGAGTCTCTTTCCTAATATTCTATTTAAGATTTTTGTATATATGTTCATTAGGGAGATTGGTTTATAGTTTTCTGTCTCTGTTTTTGGTCTACCTGGCTTTGGAATCATTACCATATTTGTGTAATAGAAGGGATTTGGTAGGACTCCTTCTTTGCTTATCATATCAAATAATTTGTATAGTATTGGGATTAGTTGCTCTTTGAATGTCTGATAGAATTCATGAGGCCCTGGTGATTTTTTCTTAGGTAGTTCTTTGATGGCTTGTTAAATTCCTATTTCTGATATGGGATTATTTAGGTATTCTATTTCTTCTGCTGTTAATCTAGGCAATTTATATTTTTGTAAATATTTATCCATATCTCCTAAATTGTTATATTTGTTGCCATATAATTGGGTGAAATAATTCTTAATGATTGCCTTGATTTCCCCTTCATTAGAGGTGAGGTCTCCCTTTTCATCTTTAATACTGTCAATTTGGTTTTCTTCTTTCCTTTTTCTTATTAGATTGACCAGTACTTTGTCTATTTTATCTGTTTTTTTAAAATACCAGCTTCTAGTCTTATTTATTAATTCCATAGTTCTTTTACTTTTTATTTTATTAATTTCTCCCTTAATCTTTAATATTTCTAATTTAGTTTTTATCTGGGCATTTTGAATTTGCTCACTTTCTAGTTTTTTGAGTTGCATATCCAATTCATTAATCTCTGCCCTCCTTAATTTGTTAATATATGCATTCTAGGATATAAATTTCCCCCTGAGTATTGCGTTGGCTGCATCCCACAGAGTTTGGTAGGATGTCTCATCATTTTCATTCTCTTCGATGAAATTGTTGAATGTTTCTATGATTTCTTCTTTGACAAATTGATTTTGGAGAAACATATTGTTTAATTTCCAATTGTTTTTTTTTTATTTTTTTGCATTTATTATTTTTATTGCATTATGATCTGAGAAGGTTACATTTATTATATCTGCTCTTTTCCATTTGTTTGCAATGATTCTATGCCCTATAACATGGTCAATCTTTGTGAATGTACCATGTGCAGCTGAAAAGAAGGTGTATTCCTTTTTGTCCCTATTTATTTTTCTCCACATATACATTAAGTCTAATTTTTCTACTACTTCATTCACCTCTCTTACCTCATTCTTATTTGTTTTGATTTATCTAGATCTGAAAGAGGAATATTTATGTCTCCCACTATTATGGTTTTACTATCTATTTCCTTCTTGAGCTCTGCCAGTATCTCCTTTATGAATTTGGATGCTATACCATTTGGTGCATATATATCAAGTAGTGTTATTTCCTCATTGTTTATACTGCCTTTAATCAGGATGTAATGACCTTCCCTGTCTTTTTAAATCATATCTATTTTTACTTTGGCTTTGTTAGAAATCACACTTGCCACTCCTGCCTTCTTTTTCTCATTTCTTGCCCAAAAGATTTTGCTCAAACCCTTAACCTTAACCTTCTGTATGTCCACCCACCT
>NW_025391357.1:0-12323 GCF_016433145.1 Gracilinanus agilis | reverse complement strand
TGGAAATATATAGTCAATTTTGATGGGTAGTTGATCCGTGGTTGCAGGCCCAGCTCTCTTGCCTTTCTGAATATTGTATTCCAAGCCTTACGGTCTTTTAGTGTGGAGGCTGCCCGATCCTGTGTGATCCTGATTGGTGGCTCCTTGATATTTGAATTGTCTATTTCTGGCTTCTTGTAAGATTTTTTCTTTTGCTTGAAAGCTTTTGAATTTGGCAATAATATTTCTAACCGATTTCTTCTCTGGGTCGAATATGGTGGGTGTTCTATGGATCCTTTCGATGTCTATATTGCCCTCTTGTTGTAGGACTTCAGGGCAATTTTGCTGAATAATTTCTTTTAGTACGGAGTCTAGGTTTTTATTAATTTCTGGTTTTTCTGGAAGACCAATTATTCTCAAATTGTCTCTTCTAGACCGGTTTTCTTGGTCTGTCACTCTCTCATTGAGATATTTCATATTTCCTTCTATTTTTTCAGTCTTTTGACTTTGTTTTATTTGTTCTTGTTGTCTTGAGAGATCATTAGCTTCTAATTGCTCGATTCTAGCCTTTAGGGACTGGTTTTCCTTTTCAATCTTGTCATTTCTGGTGTTCAATTTGCTTATCAGTTCATTTGATTTCTGAGCCTCACTTTCCAATTGAAAGATTCTACCTTTTAAACTGTTATTTTCTTGCCAGATCTCTTCCATTTTCCTCAGAATCTCAGTTTTGAACTCTTCCATAGCTTGTGAGGAGTTTTCCTTATTTGAGGAGGGTCCGGATGCTTGTTTGTTCTCCTCCTCTGTTTGCTCGGTTGTCTGGATTTTCTCTGTGTAAAGGCTGTCGAGTGTTAAAGACTTCTTCTTTTTGTTATTATTCTTTCTCTTCTGAACCTCCTGATGCTGAGTAGCCATCATTAGCCCAGCAGCTTCTCAGCTTTATCCTCGCGCTCAGTGTCTGTTCGCAATCTATTGGCTCCTGAGGTCTGAGTTCTGGTTTTTCCCAAGGTCAAGCCCCCTGGTGGGCCCTCTTGCTTGATCCTCTGCTGGAGGTTTCTTTACAAGTCTCAGGGCGCTGCTTCCACAGTCGTATACCCGTCTGCACTGGTTCCCCACTTAGGCTTTAGTTCTGCCTCCACCCACGCCTCTACTCAGCCGGCACTCTGCACCCAGCGTCCTGCTCCAGCGTGCGAGCTCAGATTTCGTGTGCTTTTTTTGACTTAATGGGGTCCTAAGTCTAGCTGCTCTCAGGAACAGGTCCCGGAGCTGCTGATGACTCGATGGGTGCCCCAAACTTGCCCTATTTCTTTTTAGCTGGGTTCGGAGCTATAGATGAGTGTGGAGGGGGTGGGGATGGGGCGGTTGCTCAGCCTGCGATTGAGTGAGAGCCCTTTATAGCCTGGAAATGTCTCGATTCCACGTACCTTCCACGCTGTGCCCTGTTGTGGGGTTCCTCCGTTCGTCTGGACTTGTTTTTATGTCCCCTTGAGGAGTTTTGTATGTTTCGGTCAGGAGAGGTTAAGAGCTGCTTCTTACTCTGCCGCCATCTTAACCCGGAACTCTCAAAATGACTTTTAAGGAAGTTCATTTACAAATGTGAAAAAGAAGAGGAAATAAAGAAATGAGAGAGAGAGGATAAGGTAAGATAAGTGATCTAACACACTAAGTAATTTCCTCCAATCCACTAGTTTTACCCAGGCAGATCTAATTACCCCTCAGCAGAGGGAGGTTTAGCCTTGAACCAAAGGCCCAAAAGTCAGAGGGCCAGAGGGCCCCAGATGCAAATGAAGCAAAAGCTTCAGTTACAGAGTCTCTTTTGAAAGGGAAGATCCTTAAAAGAAGTTCAGGAAGATTCAGTCTTTATACTCACTATGCGGAATTCCAAAGGAAAGATTTAAGAACAGTCTCACAAAAGTCTCAGGGTTCCAACTCCAGAGCTCCTCAAAGTCCAAGCCATGAACAAGAAGTAGTCCTTCAGATCCAAGACACAAACCTGAAGACCCAGCTGAACTCACTGAACTCTCTTTTAAAAGGACTTCTTTTGCATCACTTCCTGTGCCTTCCTCCTAGTTTATGTGTCCAATTACAACAGATGCTTATCTTAGGACTGCCCAGTATGCTTAGGATTAAATCAATTGTACAAAAAAATCAAGCCATTCCCCAATTGATAAATGGGCAAGGGACATGAATAGGCAATTTTCAGATAAAGAAATCAATAAGCATATGATGAAGTGTTCTAAATCACTTTTAGAGAAATGCAAATCAAAACAACGCTGAGGTACCACCTCAGACCTAGCAGATTAGCTAACATGACAGCATAGGAAAGTAATAAATGTTGGAGGGGATGTGGCAAAATTGGGACATTAATGCATTGCTGGTGGAGTTGTGAATTGATCCAACCATTCTAGATGGCAGTTTGGAACTATGCTTAAAGGGTTTTAAAAGACTATCTGCCTTTTGAAACAGCCGTAGCACAGCTTGTATTATAACCAAAAGAGATAATAAGGAAAAAGACTTGTACAAAAATATGTATAGCCTCACTCTTTGTGGTGGCAAAAAACTGGAAAATGAGGGTACACCCTTTAATTGGGGAATGGTTAAACAAATTGTGGCATCTGCTGGTGATGGAATACTATTTTGCGCAAAGGAATAATGAACTGGAGGAACTCCATGTGAACTGGAATGACCTCCAGGAATTGATGCAGAGTGAAAAGAACAGAACAAGGAGAATATTATACACAGAAGTTGATACACTGGTAAAATTGAATGTAATGGACTTCTCCACTAGCAGCAATGCAATGATCCAGAACAGTTCTGAGGGACTTAAGAGAAAGAACACTATCCACATTCAGAGGAAGAACTGTGGGAGTAGAAACACTGAAGAAAAACCACTGATTGAACACATGGGTTGATGGGGATATGACTTGGGATATAGACTCTAGCCAACCACCCCAATGCAACTATCAACAATATGGAAATAGGTCTTGATCAATGACAGATGTAAAACCCAGTTGAAATGCATGGTGGCTATGGGGAGGGAAGGATTTTAGGGGGGAGAGAAAGAACATGAATCATGTAACCATGAAAAATTTTCTAAAAAATAAAAATAAAAGCTTACTTAATGTTCAAAAAATAAATTAATAAATTAATTAAATCTATCTGTAGTCATATGAAAAAATGATACAAATAACTATTCATTAGAGAAACTCAAATTAAAACAACTCTTACCATTGCCTTGTTCCTTCCCCAGTTATCAATAAACCCTATAGCCTTAACCAGTGAATCCTGTGGTTATTGTCTACCATCAAAAGCAAGGAGGACAGGCAACAGGAAGGGATTCTGAGCAGTTTGGGCTGGAACTAACTCCATTGCTGAGGGGCAGGAAGTTCTACATCCACTTCTTGCCAACTTGCCATTAACCAATAGGAGCCTATTTCCTCAGCAGGGAGGGGCTGGCTGTTTGATATCTTAAAGAAGCCTGGTGGCCAGCAGTGAGGTTTCACTGGGCACTCAGTTCCCAGGGTTTGGATCCTTGTACTTACATAAACAAGTAACAAGCCCAACTGAGGTTGTTCACACCATCCCAACAACTAGCACTATCCTCTTGTTAGCCTCTCTGTTAGAGACCATGACAAACTGTGAGGAAGAATAGAGTAGATGGAAATGCACATCTAGTAACTATAGCACTGAGGATATATGACAATGAGTGTGAATAGGAAGAATTCACTCAGGGGAAGAAAATGGAAAGCAGATAGGATCAAAAGTCAGGACCTGACAATGTATTGTTTAGAAAAACACATTGAAAATAGAGCCTCACATAGTGTAAAGTTAAGGTATTAGAGCAGAATATACTACACCTCATCTAATCCAGAGAAGGCAGAAGTTTCTGAAGCCAGATTTGAGCCCATCTTTCTATCTGGCTCTCAATTCACGGTGTCACCTAGCTGCCTCCTGACATCCTTTCTCTTAATCCACTCTTTTTTTCTCTTATTCCCTCAGTCTCCTAAGAAGACTCACAGTCACTCCCTTATCCCATCCCCCTTCCCTCCTGTTTCTCTCTATTGTGAGAGGGTTGTAGGGAGGAAGGCAGGAGGATTTGGAAGAACAGGAGAAAGGAGCGAGGAAGATAGAGGAAGGGAAAGGAAGGTTTTGGTTCACCTGGACAGGGGGAAATTGACTAGAGCCCTTCAGGGCTCAAATAAAAGATCTGAGAGCAGCTTTAGGGTTTAGAATACCTAGGTTTTATTTAAATTAGAAAGGGGAAGGTCTAGGAAAAAACTAGGAGATAGATATAAATGGAAAAAGGCTCTGAGAGAGAGCTCAGATCTGAGACCTCCAGCTGGAGGGCAGACCCTCCAGGGTAGAGAGAGAGGAAAAGGCACCAAACTTTCTCTTTTATACTTTCTCTGACATCTCCCACAAAGGAAGTGGGAGTTGTCAGGAGAAGTTGTAGCAGAGAACCCTGGGAGTTGTAGTCTTCCAGGGCTTACAACAATTTCAAATGACACAGTATTTTTGGAAGATTTTTACCCTTCTAATTATATATGTTCTTTCTTTATCCCAGATCTTATGAGAGTAGTGTTTTAGTTCTATCAGCCCGCTGTCTCCTCCTCCCTTTCTCTGTGGTTTTTTCTCCACTCATTCCTCCTCTATATGAGATTCCCATTCTATCCTATCTTCTCCTGGTCTACTCCACTACCATTTTGGTTCATTCCATTATATTCATCTTGACCTTGCATCTTCCATCCATAGGTGCCCCTTCAAAATACCCAGATAATGATGCCATTCCCAGGGGCCATAGATGTCATTTTCCCATACAGGAATCAAGTACTTTGACCTTTTGGGTTACTCATGATTATTCTCATATTATCTTTATATGTTTCTTATAAATCAAATTTCTGGGTTTACCCTAGGAATGGTTGAAGCTCCTTTAGTTCATTAAATATACATTTTTTACCTTTCATAATTATGTTTATCTTTGTTGTATTTTTATTCTTGGTTATAAATCCAGTTCTTTTGTTCTGAGAAATGCTATGTTCTGTGTCCTCCATTCTTTTAATGTTGAAGCTACTGCCTTGTGGTATTCTGACTGTAGTTCCACATATTTAAATTGTTTTTTTTTTCTTATTGCTTATACTATTTTCTCCTTAAATTGAAAGATACAGAAATTAGCAATGATGCTCCTCTACATTTTCATCTTAGCATCTCTTTGTGGTGACTATCAGTGGTTTCTTTCCATTTCTATATTACCACCTGATTTTAAATTTTGGGGTGGTTTTCCCTCATAATTTCTTGGAAGTACGGTGTCTAAACTCTTCTAATATTTTTTGCCTTGATTTATATCCAGGTCAGATTATTTTGTGATAAGATGTTTCATATTCTTGCCTATTAATTCATTCATTTGATTTTGTGATAAGATGTTTCATATTCTTGCCTATTAATTCATTCATTATTATTTCTTGTTGTCTTAAGAAATCATTAGCTTCTCCTTGTCCAGTTCTAGTTTTTAATACATTAATTTCTTTTGTGAGTTTCTGGATCTCTTTTTTACATTTGGGTGAACTTTCATAATTTTCTTGATTTTTTCTTGAATTGTTCATTTTTTTTACTCAACCTTTCTAATTTGGCTTTTGAAGTTGTTGGGTTTTTTTTAACTCTTCCAAAAGATTTTTGAGATTTTGGCCCTTTAATATATTTCTTTGCTGTTTATGAAGTAGTCATTTTTATTTCACTGTCCTTTGAGTTTTAGCAAAGACTTTCTCTGTCTCCATAATAGCTATCAGTAGTTTCTTTCTTTCTCCATTGTTTGCTCATTTTATTTATTTGTTTGTTTGTTTAGCAGGGTCAATAGACTTAATTGTTGGGTTTTTGCTAAAGTCCCAAAGTTCCTAGTTTGTTGGAATATGTTACCTCAAATTTCAAGATTGTGTGCATGGTGGTGGTGGTGGTGGTGGTGGTGGTGGTGGTGGTGGTGGTGTGTGTGTGTGTGTGTGTGTGTGTGTGTGTGTGTGTGTGGTGTGTGTGGTGTGTGTGGTGTGTGTGTGTGTGTGTGTGTGTGTGTGTGTGTGTGTTTTCCTGGGTTTTATTTAGTTTTTCCAGTTTTTATAGTTTAGGGTCTTATGTACTCTGGTCCCCATTCAAACCCCAGTCCTTGATTGATCTCAGGTATTTTAATCAGGTGTAATAATTATGTTTAATATACAGATATGTATTCCTTCCTCACTTCTCCTCTCCTATTGATATAGTCCAAGGTGGAGCAAGTGTCCAATCAACATTTTTTCAGGCCTCTAAAGTTCTTCATTTATTCTCAATATGGCTTGAGATCCTGCCCTTAGGGATATCCATGCCCATAGACTCTGTGGTGTCTACTCTTTCCATTCCCAGCCGTGGGCCAGCAGTAGTCTCTGGAGCCCAGGTTGGAGCAGACAAGTGCTCTCAGAGCTCTCAGACTATGGATTCCGGTGGTATCCTCAGGTATTCAAGCTCCAGGGCTCAGCAAATAAGGTGAAGTTGCCAATATTCTACATAGAAGCTGCCTTGGCCATTTAACTCTTTTTGCTTTGTTTCTGCCCCCAGGGCCTTTGGGGGCATTGGGACTGAGGCCAGAGAAGTCAGGAACCTTCCTCCCTAGTATTCCCTCACTGTTTAGCTTCACTCCCTATTCTTCCCACACACACATACTTTTAACTGATTCTGTGAAGTTATTTGTAGGGAGTTTCAGAGGTCAAGAAAGCCTCATACTCTTCTCCACCCTCTTCCCACAATCACTCAAAAGATTTCTTAAAGTATCATCAAAGGGTAAGTTGAGTCATTTTCCAATTTTTGCTTTTTTGGAGGAAAGGCTCATTTTGTTAAATGCATCCAGTGTCAACAAAAGTACTGGTGTTGAATATAACTATGTGGTTCAGGAGATTGAGAACCAGGTCAAGAGATGAGAGGTCCTGGTTTCAAATCTGGTTTCAGACACTCCCCTTTCTGTGTGATCCTGGGCATGTTACTTAACCTCCATTGCCTAGCTTTTACAACTCTTCTGTCTTGGAACCAATACAAAATACTAATTCTAAGATGGAAGGTAAGGATTTAAAAATATAATTTGGTGTTTTTTTCTTAGGATATTCATGTAGGGAAAAAGGAGTGAAAGGTAGGGAAAGGAAGGGAAGGTTGTTGGGGAATTGACCAGGGTCTTTTGTAAGTAGGCTAGGGAGGAGATTAAATCAGTCTAGATTCCAGGGAAAGTTAGGTAGGTTTATTTAGTGTTAGGAAGGGAAACTTTAGGAAAAACTAGGGATCTCCAGTAGCTAGGAAGAGACCAAAGCTCTCCAACTAGGTTGGGGGGGGGGATGCCAAAACTGGGCTTCTCCCCTCTTTTATTCTTCCTCTGACACCTCCTACAAAGGAAGTGGGATGTGTCAAAGGAAGTTTCAGTAGAGAGTCCTGGGAGCTAAAGTCTCCCAAGGCTTAGGTCCACTTCAAAACACACAATATGATATTAGTTCTTCATGATTTGAGATCTTAAGAGGTAGTATGGGGAGAAAAGTTGTGCATATCACAATACCTTTGATAAATAGCATGGAATTCAATTTTTTGCAACAGAGTGTCCATTTGTCCACAACTGATAGTGTTTGTTACATTACTTGAGTAGGTTTCACTTTTTAGCATAAGGACCAATTATCTGTTTTAAACTGAAATGTATTCATCCTCATTTCCATAAAGCAAATTATGCCTTAAAGAATAGTGAGTGCATCCAAATTGCTTGGAAAACTTTCAGGTAGCTGGCATAGTGATCCACCTGAGGGTAATAGACTTGGATTTCAATCCATGTTTCTATTTTGTTCAAATAAGGTTTTCCCCCTGTACTGTATGCTATGGAAATGCATTAAATTGTGTCTGAAACAGAAGGTAACAAGCCTGGCATAAATAAGTAACTCTAAATGTCTATCCTGAAATCCAAAACGGAAAAAAATAATCCTCAATGTTTATTAGAAACCTAGTCCCTGGACTGTGTATTTTAGACTGACTGACGACCAAAAGCCCCCAGCAGAAAAAAGCAATTAGCAAATTAATTAATTATGTTTTACTGCAAAGTGTTTCCACAGCTAATTGTTTCTTTATATGTTTAAGTAACTCAATCTTTCTTACCTTTGTGAATGAAAGATTTTTTGTTTGTTTTTTTCTCATTTATCAGATTTGTTTTTAATTTTGTATGTCTTAAATTTAATATCAAGAAAGTAGAGACATATGCCTTGGATTAAGACAAAACTTTTAATTAAGAAAATGCTTGGTTAATAACAAGAGGTATTTTCAAAACACAATCAATAACCGCTAATTTCACATTGTAAACATCTTCATTATTTAGCTTTTATATTTAGTTGGAATATACCATACATCAAATACACACATATAGAGCTGATTTTTTTTAATCGACTTGAGTAGAAACTAAGACTCCATTACAAACATCATTATGTTTTTCCTAAGAATCAGATTTTATCAGAAAATTTCTATCTAAATGAAGAGCAAGGAAGGGAAATACAACATCCATTTATTCATAGTTTAGCACCCAAATATTCCTTTAGTATGGGAAAGAACCAGAACAGTGATTTCCTTCAATTCCTCAGATTGGACTTCCCAGTTTTAGTAGAGAAGCCCAATGGAATTTCTTGAAGCAACTCGTTTAAATTGTCTAGAATCATATAGTTATTAAATGTCAGAGGTGGAATTTGAACACAGTACATTCTCATTTAGATTTGTCATATTTCACCTGTGTGAGGAAATTTTCATCAATTCATTCTTTATTTGTTTTACATATTGATTCTATTTTAAAAAATCAACTCTCTATATGTGTGTATTTGATGTATGGTATATTCCAACTAAATATAAAAGCTAAATAATGAAGATGTTTATAATGTGAAATTAGTGGTTATTGATTGTGTTTTGAAGATGCCTCTTGTCATTAACCAATCACTTTCTGACAATTTTAATCCATATTTTCTCTGTCCCTCCCAGCTCTCCTTCCTCCCCAAGACAGTGCATAATATAATACAGGTTGTACTCTCATATATTACAGATTTACATGCTTATCATGTGAAAGAAGACACATATTGCTTAGAGAAAAATGCATAAAGGGAAAAAACGAGTCATTCTTTGCTAATTCACTGAGAACTTATTATATACAGGGTCCACTATATAATATCAATAGGGATTAGATAATTTTTGCCCCTAAGTAAGTAATTTTATATAATTATACATATAATCTCAAAAGTAAATCTATATATAGGTATCCTAAAAAAAGAACTGGAATAGTTGAAGGATTAATAATAATAACATTATTATCACATTTAAATAACACCAATTATATGACAGAAGGCCCTGTGCTAGAAACTTGTTATAAATATTATCTTCTTTAAAAATCCTGAGAAATATGTGCTATTATCATCAACATTTTGCAGAGAAGGAAACTCAAACAGAAAAAGGTGGAATGATGTGTCGTGTCACAAAGCTAGTAAATGTTTGAGGCTAGATTAAAATTCAGATCTTTCTGACACAAGGTCAGTATTCTAACCACTGAACCACACAGTTTCTTTTGTCCACCTCCCTGACTCTAGAACAAGTCTGCGTGCACATAAAGAGATCAGGGAAGTTGTCATGAAAGAGGTTATGTTTGAAAAAGACCATAATGGTTTGTGAGATTTTATTCATTCATTTCTATTATTAAAATATTTAGCTAACATGTATGTGTAGTAATTAGTATATTTTGGTAACTAAAGCATAACTACTACAATCACTAAAAAAGTTAGTTAATCAATGGAATTGCTCATCAGCTCAGGGAGGGGGGAGAGAAGAGGAGAAGATAAGAACATGAATCATGTAATTAAGGAAAAATATTCTAAATTAATTAATTAGTTTTTTAAAAGTTAGTTCAATTTAGCTATGAAATCATAGTTAAGAAAAATGGGACAAGCAGGTGGAAAATATATAGAAAATTGTCATTCAATTGTCATTACCTTAGTAAATTTTTTAGTAACTTCTTTTTTTAAAAATCTGGAATTATTTTTAAATACAAAAAAGAATAGAAACTCCATCTACCTATATACATAAGCAGTGGCTATGGTCTTAGAAAGTCTTGTAAGACAGTAACAAGTTCAGTAATTTGCCCTTCAAATATAATGTGTTGGAGGGCAAAACTTGAACTAAGACCTTCCTTACTCTGAGGCTGGCACTTTTGACAATTCTTTCATGCTGCCATAATACTAATTTCAAGACATTTTATGTTTTGTTTTACTTTTATAGGTTGTGTATATCCATACAGGTTCATCCTAAATATGACTTCCAGGGAATGATGATTATATCTCTAGCATCTCCACCAATTCTTTTCCAAGGGAGCCATTCCAGGCAAGAAGGTTACAAGGAGTTTAGCTGCTGATGCTGGCCACTGTGCTATCTGCAGAGTGAGGGGTAACAGTCAAGAATCTGATGTATCTGCCCATCTAAATATTGTCAGTTTTGTGGAAATAATGTTTAGGTTTAAGCTGATCTTTTGGGTACAAATCTTTTAATAGGGGAGGAATTTTAATCTATAGTCTCTCTATATATATATTTAACATATGTTAATCTATAATCTAATCTATAACCAAAATTTTATTCCTTTACCACCAAATGCCAATTCTAGGAAGCAAATTACTCAATCCAACAGCAACCAGAAATCAGAAGGCTACAGATGAGAATATATCAGATAATACAGAGAGTAAATAAGTTCACTCATTGGGAGAGAAAGAGAATCCCAAATCTCAGCCATGGGGAAATTCTATTAAGACTCTAAGATGCTAAGTTGGAAAAGGAATAGATGCACCAGATCCTCTACATATCAGCATCGGAGAGTTTTTATCTTGCTTTAGGAACCTGAAGAGAATTGGGAACCGTGTCTCCTTTCTCCAAGCCAGATGCAATGAAGACTAGGGTAACTCTTTTCCCTCAAATCTCACAAACTCTGTTCCTCATTCAGGCCTATTTCATTGAGTAATCAGTCTTCATGCATAAGAACATCTTACATAAATGGACTTTGAGTTTAAACATTCTGATTACTATTACTATTTTTAGTTATTTTACTATTTAATATTACTATTAATTACTATTAGTAAATATGCATATCATGCTACATGGAACAAGAAGTTTTAAAGACCTCTCAAATATTGAGGAATCCTGGTTCAGAAAACAACAAATATTTATTAAAAGCGAAAGAATCTAAACGAGTATGTTGGACTATCCATACTCCAAACGGAGTGGAGTGCACAGCCCAAAGAGGGCAAAGATAATTTAAGTTTCTGACCCAAATAGTAGTGTCTTAGGGAGGAGCTAGGTTAGAGAGTTGGCAGTCTCTTTCAGGAACAGGTGGAACATGGAAGCAGGATATTTCAGAATGTTTGGCAGCAAGAGCTGACCAAAAGATTGGTTTAAGCCAAGTTGGACCGCCTCAGGAAAGTATATGATGGACAGCTTAGCAAGACCAGACAGTGAATGCCATAAAGGCCTCTAGGAGTGAGTAAGACTTCTGGCTCACTTAGGCTCCTGATTAGTCTTTTCTGCAAACAGAACTACTCTTTGTCCAGTGCATCTGTATAGTAAGATAGTTCTGTAAAACAGAAATATTAGTTTCAGGAACATTTCCACAAGGCATAAAGAACTAGCAGAGATCAAAAGTACAAAAAAACACTATGAAGTGCTTAACAACCTTGTCGTCCTATCTGCTACCAGATATGCATTAAGGATACTTACAGAAAATCTGAAAAGGAAAGGCTTATGGGCAGCTGGGTAGCTCAGTGGAGTGAGAGTCAGGCCTAGAGACGGGAGGTCCTAGGTTCAAACCCAGCCTCAGCCACTTCCCAGCTGTGTGACCCTGGGCAAGTCACTTGACCCCCATTGCCCACCCTTACCACTCTTCCACCTATGAGACAATACACCGAAGTACAAGGGTTTAAAAAAAAAAAGGAAAGGCTTATACCTTAATATTTTTTTTCAACTATGAAACAATTGCTTTTTTCACTTATTCCATAGTCCATAGATCATTAAATATAAATGAACAACAGGAACATAAGAATATGACAGGGACAATACAGTGACCCAGGACAATTCTGAGGGATTTATGGTAAAGATGCTACCCACATTCAGAGGAAGAACTGCAGGAGAGGAAACATATAAGAAAAACAACTGCTTGAACGCATGAGTCGGGGTGGACATGATTGGGGATGTGGACTCGAAACTACCACACCAATGCAACTACCAACAATTAGGAAATTGGTCTTGATCAAGGACACATGACAAAACTAGTGGAAATGTGCATCGGCCATGGGTGG
>NW_025391356.1:0-2871 GCF_016433145.1 Gracilinanus agilis | reverse complement strand
CAAGAACAAATAAAACAAAGTCAAAAGACTGAAAAAATAGAAGGAAATATGAAATATCTCAACGAGAGAGTGACAGACCAAGAAAACCGGTCTAGAAGAGACAACGTGAGAATCATTGGTCTTCCAGAACAACCAGAAATTAATAGAAACCTGGACTCCGTACTAAAAGAAATTATTCAGCAAAATTGCCCTGAAGTCCTACAACAAGAGGGCAATATAGACATTGAAAGGATTCATAGAACACCTGCGGCATTCGATCAAGAAAGGAAAACACCAAGAAATATCATTGCAAAATTCAAGAGTTTCCAAGCAAAAGAAAAAATCTTACAAGAAGCCAGAAAGAAACAATTCAAATATCAAGGAGCACCAATCAGGATCACACAGGATCTGGCAGCCTCAACACTAAAAGACCGCAAGGCGTGGAATACGATATTCAGAAAGGCAAGAGAGCTGGGCCTGCAACCACGGATCAACTACCCATCAAAATTGACTATATATTTCCAGGGGAAAGTATGGGCATTCAACAAAATTGAAGAATTCCAGGTATTTGCACAGAAAAGACCAGGGCTAAATGGAAAGTTTGATATCCAACCACAAAAATCGAGAGAAACCTGAAAAGGTAAATAAGATGCAGAGGGGAAAGAAAGAAAACTTATAATTTTTAAATTTGCCTTTTTAAGGGCCTCAGTGAGATCTAATTATCTGTAATCCTATGTAGAGAAATGTTATGTATAATTCTCTGTAGTGAATTCTATTCACTATTATAGTAATCAGAAGAATAATTTACAGGGTGAGGGTGGAACACTAAATAATCTAAGATGGCGTGGGGGATGGGAAAGAGGGGGTAAATAGCAGGGGACACCAAGAGAAACTTGAATGAATAAGAAAATAGAATATTCTATTACACACAAAGAGGGCATGGGAGGGAGAGGGAACAAATACTATTATAAGAAGGAGAGGAAGAGAGCATTAAGAGGTAATAATCAAACCTTACTCTTAGTGTAATCAACCCGGAGAGGGAAGAGTAGCTAAACTATCCATTGGGAAATAAAACTCTTATCTAACCCTTCTGAGAAAGTTAGAAGGGATAAACCAAGGGGAGCAGGGGAGTGGGGAGGGAAAAGAAAAGGGAGGGGAGAAGGGGGAGGGAATTCATAAGGCTTTTCAAAACAAAAAGGGGGGGTGAAATAAGGGAGGGGGTAGAAAGGGAAGTCAATCAAGGGAGGGGATAAGGGATAGGGTCTTAATAGCAAACCACTGGTTTTAAAGGAAATAACTTAAGGAGAAGGGGTAGGATTGGGAGAGGATTTGAAAATGTCAGCAAATGCACAACTGATGATTATAACTCTGAATGTGAAAAGGATGAACTCGGTCATAAAACAGAAGCAAATACCAGAGTGGATTAGAAACCAAAATCCCACCATATGTTGTCTACAAGAAACACATATGAGGCGGGTGGACATACACAAGTTTAAGGTTCAGGGTTTGAGCAAAATCTTTTGGGCGTCAAATGAGAAAAAGAAGGCAGGAGTGGCTATTATGATTTCTGACAAAGCCAAAGTAAAAATAGATATGATTAAAAAAGACAGAGAAGGTCATTACATCCTGATTAAAGGCAGTATAAACAATGAGGAATAACACTGCTCAATATGTATGCACCAAGTGGCATAGCACCCAAATTCATAAAGGAGAAACTGGCAGAGCTCAAGAAGGAAATGATAGTAAAACCATACTAGTGGGAGATCTAAATATTCCTCTGTCAGATCTAGATAAATCAAACCGAAAAATAAATAAGAAAGAGGTAAGAGAGGTGAATGAAGTCCTAGAAAAATTAGATCTAATTGATATGTGGAGAAAAATAAATAGGGACAAAAAGGAATACACCTTCTTCTCAGCTGCACATGGCACATTCACAAAGATTGACCATGTTGTAGGGCATAGAATCATTGCAAACAAATGCAAAAGAGCAGAAATAATAAATGTAACCTTCTCAGATCATAATGCAATAAAAATAATAATTAGTGAGGGCACTTGGACAGGAAAATCAAAAACTAATTGGAAATTAAATAATATGATTCTTCAAAACCAATTTGTCAAAGAAGGAATCATAGAAATAATCAACAATTTCATTGAAGAAAATGACAATGATGAGACATCCTACCAAAATCTGTGGGATGCGGCCAAGGCAGTACTAAGGGGGAAATTTATATCCTTGAGCGCATATATTAACAAATTAAGGAGGGCAGAGATCAATGAATTGGGCATGCAACTCAAAAAATTAGAAAGTGAGCAAATTAAAAATCCCCAGATGAAAACTAAATTAGAAATACTAAAAACCAAGGGAGAAATTAATAAAATCGAAAGTAAAAGAACTATTGAATTAATAAATAAGACTAGAAGCTGGTACTTTGAAAAAACAGATAAAATAGACAAAGTACTGGTCAATCTAATAAAAAAAAGGAAAGAAGAAAACCAAATTGATAGTATCAAAGATGAAAAGGGAGACCTCACCTCTAATGAAGGGGAAATTAAGGCAATCATTAAAAACTATTTTGCCCAATTATATGGCAATAAATATAACAATTTAGGAGATATGGATGAATATTTACAAAAATATAAACTGCCTAGACTAACAGCAGTAGAAATAGAATACCTAAATAACCCCATATCAGAAAAAGAAATTGAACAAGCCATCAAAGAACTCCCTAAGAAAAAATCGCCAGGGCCTGATGGATTCACAAGTGAATTCTATCAGACATTCAAAGAGCAACTAATCCCAATACTATACAAATTATTTGATATGATAAGCAAAGAAGGAGTCCTACCAAATTCCTTTTATGACACAAATATGGTACTGATTCCAAAGCCAGG
>NW_025391355.1:0-4003 GCF_016433145.1 Gracilinanus agilis | reverse complement strand
AGAAAAGGCTACGGGAGTTCTGGGGAGGGGCCTTGGGGCCCAGAATTGAGGCCCCAGAGCATCACCAAGAAAGGACCCTAAAATATTAGGACGCAACATGGCACAGGGGGAAGGGGCCTTGGGTCCGAGAATGGAAGGCCACAGAACATTAAATCCCCCAACAGTACAGCTCAGGGGGCCATTTGAACCCAGAATGTTTACGTGGAAAAGAATCTTGGAGATCTGGAGCTTTCAGGACGCTTAGAACGTAGAAGGGCTGAACTAGAAGGCTCCTCTAGATCCTCTAGTCTACTCCAAAGCCCTCATTTTCAGAGGAGGAAACTGAGGCCCGGGGAGGGGAAATGACTTGCTTAGGCTCACACAAAGGCAGGAACCGAGTCTGTCCTGCCCCTCCCCTTTGGGTCCACAGCTGTCCAGGCTCAGGAGGAGACAATGGCCTCCACTTCCCTCTCCATTCCGTTCCCATTCAAGCCGAGCCCGCCCTCCCGGCCGGGTCCCCAACAAGGACTAGGGAAAGCAGCCTGCCCTCCCCCAAAGCTGTTCGCAGTCCCAGCCATCCGCCCAGTCCCCTCCAGGGACAGCCACCACACCTGCCCGTCCCCTCCCTACCGGCCTAGAAGGTAGTGGCAGCAGCGGCTGAATCAGGCAGGATCTACACCCGGGCAAGCCGGCTGGCCGGATAGGCAGGCAGGCAGGCAAGCAGGCAGGCAGACCCCTACCCGGCCCAGCTCGCAGTTTGCCCCCTCACACGCTCCTCTGGCCCGGGATGGAGTCTTCGGCAGTCAAATACCGGATTGCCTCATCCACGTGTAGCCCCAGCCTCCAGCCCCGCCCTGACCCAGCCCGGACCCAGCCCCAGAACCATTGGTCCTCTCCCCGCCTTGGGCTGGCCTAGCCAAGCCGGGTCCCCGCCCCTTCTCTCCAAGTGGGCGTGGCCCAAGGCCGGGTAAACAGTCTGAGTCTCCAGCTGAAACTGAATGAGCGCTGGAGATGGTCCGGAAGGCCGCCAAGGCCCAGCTAGGTCATGGCATGCCTCCGCTGTGACCTCGCCTGTGGAGGCACTCTGGGAGCTGATGGAAGAGGAGACGACGGAGACTCAGCAACGAGCCCGGATCCATCGACTCCGGGCAGGAATTTCCAGGAGGGACCCTGGGGACAGAGAAGGGTCGAGCTGAGGGCCGCCGGGGCTGTCACTGGGACGGTGCATCCCCCATAATCCTTCCTGGCCTCAAGATGTAGCCCTTTGCTTTCAGTCACTCACATAGAAACGTACCTGGGACATCCCCTTCCCTTTGAGCCTGGACCGGCTGAAGAGCTGGCTGCCTTGGCTCTCCAAACGCACCTTTCAGGAACTGTGGGAAATCCTCCTCTTCCTCCAAGGATATCCCTTCTCTCTAGAAAGTCTGGGCCTCCAATTCTCCAGCTCGGGATTAGCCGAGAAACACACTCTAAGACCAGGAAAGCCTAAAGCATCCAAAGCTCCCCTCCTCTGCCCATGACGTTGGGGGTTAAAGAACAGCGACTGGGAACTGGCCTCCCACACTTCTCTCTGCCCTGTGCTCCTGCGGGAAATCCCCAGGTGCCTTAGTTGTGGCTATCCCTTTCTTTAACCCTCGCCTTCCATCTTAGAATCAATACTGTGTACTGGCTCCAAGGCAGAAGAGTGGGAAGGGAGAGGCAATGAGGGTTAAGTGACTCGCCCAGGGTCATGCAGCCGGGAAGTGTCTGAGGTCACATTTGAACCCAGGACCTCCCGACTCTAGGCCTGACTCTCCACTGAGCCATCTAGCTGTCCCCTCTGTCTTCTGAACAAGGGAAGGAAACAACTCAGTCTAAAAGACTGTGCCCATCAGCTTGCTTTTCTGGACCATAGAGTTGAATGGTTTCTCCTATAAAATTCTGCCCTCTTCTTTCTGCAATAGCCAATCAGCTTGGAGGCAGCCTTAATCCCCTGAAACCAATGAGGAGTTCCATGTCCTTTCAGCAAGACATGCCCTTATTCTTCATGGGAAGATGGTACCCAATGGATGTTTCCAAACAAAGGCTCTCTCCCAGTAGTCTCCGGTTGATGAGGGACCCCTCTCTCTCCCCATTTATCTATATGTCTCACCCCGCCCACCCCAGTACTTAACACATCACTCTGCACATAGTAGGTGCTTAATACTCTAAATAATTATTAGTCGGGGTGCTTCGGACTAAAAGAATACCAAATTGGCATCATGGGCGGTGTCTTGATCCGCACATAAATTGGATTTAAGTGAAGGCCGAGTTGCACAGTCATCGGCCTCACTCTCTCACTCAGAGTCATCCAAGTCCAATGGGAACGCAAAAGTCAAGAGGACTGGTGATGGCCCAGGATGCAGTGGCTGACACCGGCTTCCTCGATGTCTAACCAAGCTCTAAGCACCCTACACGGCGCCTGCTCCGGCCACCATCATGGCTGTTGGAACAGGTCATTCTCCTCCACCCCTTCTGCCATGGGAAGTCTTCACGTGCCTGGGGTAGACACCCCTCGTAAGCCACCAAAGGAGCTTCTTGGAGCCACAGGTGAGAACTGGGCGGCTGGTAGATAGCAAAGGAAGAAAGCAGCCCAGAAAAGGGCTCAACAAACCATCACACCAGAGGCGCTCATCTTTCCTGAACACCCTCTACGGCCCACATGATTAGCAAGTGACAAACCAGTAAGCCAAAGAGTCAACGACGAATAAATGAAGAAGCCTTCCGATGGTTTTCCAAATGAAACCCAAAAACCTTTGGGCTAGCGATGTTTCCAGCCCATTGTCCGAAGCTATCATTCCGGAAAGGAGCCCTTGTGTTCGAGATGGAACCTGGCCACCGTTCCTGCAGACACTACAGTCACATCTACTAGACGCAGAAGAGCAAATTCCTATCCCTCGAGTCTTTCCCTTCTTCTAATGGTTCAACATCAGAAACTGATCATTTTATCAGTCGCAATAACATTAAAGAAGATGCGTTAGCATTCGGTTGGCTGCTGCACCCTAAGGACGGTGTGTTGGCAAATGTTTAATTACCGGATCCCCAGGGAAGGGAGGGCAGGAGACAATCTGGAGCTTATGATTTGGGAAAACGTATGTTGAAAATTGTTATTACGTGTAATTGGGACAATAAAATATTCCTTAAAAACAATTGGATCTCCCCCAAAATGGGCATGACACACTTTTAAGTTTAATCTACATTATGAATCTTTCCCCATCACTTTCTTAAGTCTGGACAGCCAAGAAAATGATAAATCAAGCCTCAATTTGTAGGCTTTGCTGATTTCTGAGATGTAAATGCTCTCACTGAAAATCTAACAACTGGCTCTCCCAGAGAGTTGGCTCCAGTCCATCGCTGAGACCATGAGACCTTTCCATCCATATGTGTTGTCTCCCCCATTAGAACTGAGCTGTTTGAGAGCAGAGATGGTCTTGTTTGTTATTGTGTCCTTAGAACTTAGCACAATGCTTTACATGTAGCAGACTGCTTTATTCATTCATTTATCCATCTGGCAGTGTAATTAGTTAATCAGTTTATCAGTTGATCTATTATGAGTTTGCTCATTTTCAAATAGCCTTCCAAGAACTGGCCCTTCTGAAGTGAAAAAGAATAAAATTCCCCAAACAGACTACAGGCTTCTTGATCTAGAGATGGGAAAGACTTTGGAGGGCATCTAAACTGATCCCTTCATTTTACAGAGCAGGAAACTGAGGTCCAGAAAGGTCAAGTTACTTGGCCAAAGTCGCATAGCCAGGAAATGACTGGCACAGAATTTGAACCCAAGTCTTCCTGACTCCCGTTCCCTATGTTCTGCACCCACTGCTTCTTATATGTAATGATGACTACCACAATGTCAATATGGTAATATGAATGATCGAGGTGATCCCAAAACAGAAGTAATAAGAAAGTGTATACTTTTATACATTTAAAAATGTGTATACATTTATATTATATATTACATTATATTATATTATATTACATCATATTATATTATGTTATGTTATAT
>NW_025391354.1:0-1679 GCF_016433145.1 Gracilinanus agilis | reverse complement strand
TCCTCCTCCTCCTCCTCCTCCTCCTCCTCCTCCTTGGAGAAAGGAGTCTATTTAATCTACTGTATTTACAAGCTGGGTAAACAAGGGGCAGTGAATCATGGAAAAAAAAATGCTTTATGTGGAAAAGTTCCTTACATAACTTGGTCTATTCTATTAAAATGGCCTGGAACCCGCAGCCCCTAATGCTCAGGCCTGCAGACCTGGGGGGAAATGGAGACTCACGGAGTGACTCGAGAGCCAGCCGAGGAACTCGGAAGACCCAAGTCCTGATCCTGCCTCGGACATCGGATGGCTGAGGGACCCTGGGTGAGTCACGGGAAAGGGCTAGAAATGGCAGAAAATGTCACCAGGAAGGGGAGGTTCCTAAATCGAGGAAATCGCAGGTTTAGATCCTGGCCCCGAAGATGGGAAAATCTGGTAATTCAACATGGCTAGTTCGATGGTTTCCAATGTGGACAAAATGAGTTTGGAGCCCCTCCCGGGGAGGTGTTGCTCCTTTTTCCCTCTTAGTGAAGAAACACAGTAAGTCACATTTTGCATGGAGCCTGTACTAAGCCCCTCATTATTTTTTCTCAATTTCCATGCATGGTTGCAGCCCAGATGGATTTGGGGAGAGGAACTGAGAATTTCTCAAGCAAATCAGTGTTTCCTGGTCTGAAAGTTAAGCACACGGCCAGCAAATACACAGTCTTGTTTCCAGAATATTACAGCGGCATGCCCAGCTATTTTTATTCCATGGAATTGGAACTATTGAAATTGGTGATTCCCCTCCCTCTCCCAATCTGGTTGGAAAAAAGGACCAGCTAGGTGGCCCAATGCATAGTGTCCTTGGCCAGGAGTCAAGAAGACTCGTCTCCCTCGGTCCAGATCAGACACATCCTAGCTGCGTGACCCTGGGAAAGGTCCTTAACCGTGTTTGCCTCAGTTTCCTCATCTGTCAAATGAGTTGGAGAAAGAAATGGCAAACCACTCCCACATCTAACATAACTGAACAACAATAAGAGTTACAGAAGGAGAGGCAGTCAGGAAGGCTGGGGGCCCAGACTGCCTTGGACCCTCACCCTTATTACTGTAGGCCAGACTTTAAGACCATCAGCTACAGGGGAGTTTCCCTTCTGCCTCCCTGGAGGGAATTTCCACCTAAGAAACTCTGTAGGTTGAGGAATGACAGGTCCTGACGCAAACACGTTAACAAAATAAGCAAGCAAAGAAATGAATGAGGAACTCCAAAGTTAACAGGCATGATATAATCTGGGTTTCTATCAAACGCTTCTGTAAAAGTCAGGTTCCTGATATTTTACTTGGATTCTTGGACTCTGGATGATCATCAATTGATTGATCCTCTGGCCAAATCCACTGGAGAAGCTTTCAGTTCCTCCATTTTTTATGCATTCTGTCTGGAAAATCCATCATTGGTGGCCAACCTTCCATGGATGAACCTTTCCACAATGGTCAAGAGCCATTAGTCTAGACAAGTAGCCATTTTCCAGGCCCCAAACCAAAGGTTTTCTAGTTTGCCAAAACTCATCAAAGCTTGTACCCTATGATTAGTCTTTGAGGTCTCAGTCAATGCCTATGATATAATGAAGTCATTCCTTCCTTCTTTCTTTCCTTCCTTCCTTCCTCCATCTCTCCTTTCCTCCTTTCTCCCTCCCTGCCTTCCTTCCTTCCTCCCTCCC
>NW_025391353.1:19266-43168 GCF_016433145.1 Gracilinanus agilis | reverse complement strand
AATGCTCTCTTCCTCTCCTTCTTATAATAGTATTTGTCCCCTTCTCCTTCCCATGCCCTCTTTGTGTGTAATAGAATAACCTATTTTTCTTATTCACTCAAGTTTCTCTTGGTGTCCCCTGCTATTCACCCCCTCTTTTCCATCCCCCATGTCATCTTAGATTATTTAGTGTTCCACCCTCACCCTGTGAATTATTCTTCTGATTACTATAATAGTGAATAGAGTTCACTACAGAGAATTATACATAACATTTCTCTACATAGGAATACAGATAATTAGATCTCACTGAGGCCCTTAAAAAGGCAAATTTAAAAATTATAAGTTTTCTTTCTTTCCCCTCTGTATGTTATTTACCTTTTCATGTTTCTCTCAATTTTTGTGGTTGGATATCAAACTTTCCATTTAGCCCTGGTCTTTTCTGTGCAAATATCTGGAATTCTTCAATTTTGTTGAATGCCCATACTTTCCCCTGGAAATATATAGTCAATTTTGATGGGTAGTTGATCCGTGGTTGCAGGCCCAGCTCTCTTGCCTTTCTGAATATCGTATTCCAAGCCTTGCGGTCTTTTAGCGTGGAGGCTGCCAGATCCTGTGTGATCCTGATTGGTGCTCCTTGATATTTGAATTGTCTCTTTCTGGCTTCTTGTAAGATTTTTTCTTTTGCTTGGAAACTCTTGAATTTGGCAGTTATATTCCTGGGCGTTTTCTTATCTGGATCTAATGTTGCGGGTGTTCTATGGATCCTTTCAATGTCTATATTGCCCTCTTGTTGTAGGATTTCAGGGCAATTTTGCTGAATAATTTCTGTTAGTATGGAGTCCAGGTTTCTATTAATTTCTGGTTTTTCTGGAAGGCCAATGATTCTCAAGTTGTCTCTTCTAAACAGGTTTTCTTGGTCCGTCACTTTCTCATTGAGATATTTCATGTTTCCTTCTATTTTTTCAGTCTTTTGACTTTGTTTTATTTGTTCTTGTTGTCTTGAGAGATCATTAGCTTCTAATTGCTCAATTCTAGCCTTTAGGGATTGGTTTTCGGCTATAATCTTTTGCTTTTCGGCTATAATCTTCTGGTTTTCGGCCATAATCGTCTGGTATTCCTTTTCAATCTGGTCATTTCTGGTGTTCAATTTGCTTATCAGTTCATTTGGTTTCTGAGCCTCACTTTCCAATTGCAAGATTCTACCTTTTAAACTGTTATTTTCTTGCCAGATCGCTTCCATTTTCCTCAAAATCTCAGTTTTGCACTTTTCCATAGCTTGTGAGGAGTTTTCCTTATTTGAGGAGGGTCCAGATGCTTGTTTGTTCTCCTCCTCTGTTTGCTCGGTTGTCTGGATTTTCTCTGTGTAAAAGTTGTCAAGTGTTAAAGACTTCTTTTTCTTGTTGTTAATCTTTCTCTTCTGAACTTCCTGAGACTGGGTAGCCATTGTTAGCCCAGCAGCTTCTCAGGTTTATCCTCGTGCTCAGGGTCTGTCCACGGTCTTTTGGCTCCTGAGGTCTGAGTTCCGGTTTTTTCAAAGGTCAAGTCCCCTGGTGGACCCCCTTGCTTGATCCTCTGCTGGAGGTTTCTTTACAAGTCTCAGGGCACTGCTTCCACAGTCGTATACCCATCTGCACTGGTTCCCCACTCAGAGTTTCAGAGCCTTAGCTCGCAGCTGTGTATGCCTCCACCCGGGCCTCCAACCACGACTGCGCTCTGCTCCCGTGCTCTGCGCCCTGTGCCCGCGCTCTGCGCCCTACTCCCGCGCTCAGAGTTCGTGTGTGTTCTTTAGCTTTTTGGTGTCCTAAATCTTGCTGCTCTCAGGAACAGGCCCCGGAGCTGCCAATGACTGGATGGGTGCCCCAAACTTGCTCTATTTCTTTTTAGCTGGCTTTGGCACTATAGGTGGTGTGTGTGGAGGGGGTGGGGGTAGGGTGGTTGCTCAGCCCGCGATTTAGTGAGAGCTGTTTCACCCCTTTATAGCATGGAAATACCCCGATTCCATGTACCTTCCACGCTGTGCCCTGTTATGGGGTTCCTCCATTCGTCTGGACTTGTTTTTATGTCCCCTTTAGGAGTTTTGTGTGTTTTGGTCAGGAGAGGTTAAGAGCTGCTTCTTACTCTGCCGCCATCTTAACCCGGAACCCCTTTTAGCATTTTAATAAGAAGAAGAACAATAATAATAACAATGGTATTGTCAACCTGGAAAAACACAGAACCACTAAAGTAGTCAGGAAAACCAAATCATTAATCATGAAAGAGATAGGTCCATAATAGTTTGGCAGCTACACAGAGCCAAGCGCCAAATACTACACAGAATGGAAATCTTGGGGCTCTGGGGATGATATCTCAGAAAGGATCACTGCACTAGATGGTTCTCTAAAGAATAATAGTGACATGGGCATTGTACAGAGATGGCAGGGACCCTATACCCCTTAACTCAGACAGGCTGTGAACAGGGGAATTCCCTTCCCCCTTCCTGCCCTCGTGACTCTGGAGGCAAAGACCATCTCCTTGGAATTCCTTTAAGTTGAGATAGATAAAGAAATACACCTACCTCCTCCATAACCTATCTCAGACATCCATACCAACACCCCCACACACACACTGAATACCTGAGTGTTTACCACTCTAGAATCACATCCTCATCATGAGACAGCATCACGTCCCCACAATTGTAAAAGTATAATCCCCAGGATTGAGGGATTTGGGGGGAGCCTCCCATAGCTGCTCCACTCATGCTGTCTTGCTGGCCATTAATCCTATCTTACTAATAAATCTTCCTTTTTACTTTTAAGCTAAATATGGAGTCCTCTCATTCTTGAGAATGGTTTCCTTCCCGAACCCAGGGTTTCACCATTTGCACCCCTATAACAATAGAAAATAGAGATATTATATACCTTTTGGGGAATTAAACACAGCAAACACATACTGACAGGTTGTAAGCAGGCTTGGGAAAGAGGCTGTAGCTAGAGGCTAGGGTATAAGGGAGTGGCCTAATTTACAAGGCATACTAAAGAAAGGATCCAGCCAGGGACTGGGCTTCCAGGGAGAGGACTCATTCAATGGGCTAAGTTTCTAAGACACAAAGGGTACTTAATATTTGATTCTATCTACTAGTTCCACCTAAATTGGGATCATTAAGTACTCTAAAGTCTATTTTTCAGTCTGAAATGGGGTCAGTCTAGGACTTCCTTCAGGTGAATTCTCAAGGGACAGGGGCAAATTTGGGGTTCCCAAAAACCCAGTTGACAGTATCAAACCAGAGCCTTCTTGTTAAATGTATAAGAATTTCTAACTTTTCACTCTGGGAAATTGAATCATAGTAGGTCAAACCTCAAAGGAAGCTAGACCACATAATCAGACAACTAGCAGAGCTGGAAATATTGTGCAGAATTGCACTTTAATCATTAAAAAAGAAAAATCTGTAGGACTATCACCAAGAGTTATTTAGCTATATTTAGAGGGCTTATCATTATGGAGCAAAGGGGAAGTTCTGAGTTACATAGACTGTCCCCCTCTTGTAAGAGGGAGAATTTTAGGAGAATTTCTTCTCACCTGAACTCTTCCCTCATTCAGCCTTCTCACCTTCAGTGGGTTGATCTCTTTGAAAAGTTTGCCCTGTACCTATGACTTTTAATACTGGTAGTATTTATCAGAGTGCTAATTTGCCTGGCTTATGTAGTTCCTGCAAACTATTACGATAAAAAATAATAAAGGCTAATATCAATATAGAAATTAGTATTTTAATTAAAGCCATGCTGATAGGGATAAAGTCATTAAACCACGAGCTGGTAAGAATTCAAAACTGCCGCCTCCATTTTGTTACCTCCATGCGCTCAGGTAGCTAAAGAGGAAGTTCAAAGTCACTACAGGAGCCTATATTCCTTCTCTTACATCCTCCCACTTCCTGTCTACCATGAGGAATCATGGGAAATGTAGTTTCAAAGTCTCCCACATGTCCATAGGGAAAAAATACATATATATATATATATATANGCCTATATTCCTTCTCTTACATCCTCCCACTTCCTGTCTACCATGAGGAATCATGGGAAATGTAGTTTCAAAGTCTCCCACATGTCCATAGGGAAAAAATATATATATATATATATATATATATATATATATATATATACTTTTAGATGGCATCTCCCAAATTTCACTTTTACAAAACTCTTGAGCTGGTGGAATATAATACTAATAGACTTTCCCAATATCATTTTATTGTCACCAGAGGCAGCACAGACAATAGCAGCCAGTCCAGAACCAATTGCTGGCTCAAGACTTTTTGAAGCAAATAGGGTTAAAATTGTTATGGGGTGCAAATGGTGAACCCCTGGGTTTGGGAAGGAAACCCTTCTCAAGAATGAGAGGACTCCAAACTTAGCTTAAAAGTAAAAAAGAAAGATTTATTAGTAAGATAGGATTAATGGCCAATAAGACAGCATGAGTGGAACAACTCTGGGGGTTGCCCTCCTAGACATGACATGGCAGCATGAGTGGAGGAACTATGAGAACTGTTCCCCAAGTGCCCCAGTTCAGGGATTTTTATATTCTTTACAGTAGTGTGGACATGACTTCTTGCACTCAGGCATTCTGTGGGTGGGGGGTCTGCCTGAGATTCTCAAGGCTTAGGCTATCAAGGTGTGGCCTGCTCTTTGTCTACCTCAACCTAAAGGATGTCCAAGGATAATGGTCTTTGCCTTGGGAGTCAGAAGGACAGGAAAGGGCAAGGGAATTTCCCTGTTCACAGCCTGCCAGAGTTAAGGGGTACAGGGTCCCTGACATCTCTGCACAATGCCCATGTCAAAAATCATTAGCTGAAACACTTGTTAACTTAGAAAAAACACAGAACTATGAAATAGTCATAAAGCCACTCTTTAATCAAGGGAAACGGGGAACAGGGCTGATTAGGCCTCTAAACAGAGCTGTGCCTTATGCAAAGTGAACTCTGCTTGCTCTGCTCCCTGACCCCTTGGAAGGGCCATTGTGCTAGATGAGGACTCCAAGGAACAAAAGAAATTGGGGAACTTATATACCATTTGGGGAAATCCAGGGGCTGGGAAAGATGATTGACATTATCATACTGACCAGATACAATCAAGACAGGAAAAGGAATCCTAACCCAAGGCTAGGGTGTAAGGGAAGGGGCTGCTTACCATGGACACTAAAGGATGGTCCCTGCCCAGGTGTATCTTCCAGGGAAAGGGTCTCTGATACAATGGGGAAGACTACCCAAGACAAAAGGGTATTTAGCATTTACCCTAGGGTCCATTATTCAGTCTGCAACTGCTAGTCAGGGATTCCCTTCAGGGTGGATTCTCAAGGGAATTGGGAATAAGCACAAGCTTTGGGGGTGGGGGTCTCCAATCCACAAGCTATTTCTAAAACTTGGGGTTCATCAGATCTCACTAGGCCACAAGTTTGGGGTCTCTAGATTCCATGTCGACACACTGAACTGTTATATTTATATATTACACTGATACTCATCTCTTCCAGCTACAAAATGGTCATGCTGGTGTTAACTTATAAAAAACACAGAACTATTAAATAGTCATAAAACCACTCTTTAATCAAGGGAAAGGGGGATTAGGGCTACTTGGCCTCTTTGGCAGAGCTGCGCCTTGTGCAGAGTCCAAGAATTGAACACTGCTTCGCTCTGCTCCCTGACCCCCCTGGAAGTGACACTAGATGACGACTCCAAGGAACAAAGGAAATTGGGGAACTTATATACCATTTGGAAAGATCCAGGGGCTGGGAGAGATGATTGACATTATACTGACAGGATACAATCAAGCTAGAGAAAGGAATCATAGCTAGAGGCTAGGGTGTAAGGGAAGGGGATGCTTACACAATGGATACTAAAGGATGGTGGCTGCCCAAGTGTGTCTTCCTGGGAAGGGTCTCTGATACAAGGGGCAAGACTACCTAAAACAAAAGGGTATTTAGCATTTACCCTAGGGTCCATTATTGAGTCTGCAACTGCTAGCCTGAGATTCTCTTCAGGGTGGATTCTCATGGGAACTGGGAACAAGCACAAGCTTTGGGGGTCTCCAACCTACAAGCTATTCCTAAACTTGGGGTTCATCATACCTCACTAAGCCACAAGTTTGGGGTCTCTAGATTCCATGTCGACACTGGCATTCCTTGTTTATATTATTCCTTTGTGCTCTGATATCTTCTACCTTCTTAGTAAATCCCTATTTTGTTTTATGAGGATGAAAGCTGGGTAGTTATTTTGTTGTGGTTGTTTTAGTGTACCTGACAGGAAATAGGTTTCTCTAAATATATTTATGTGACAATAACTTATCTTGTTAAAAAGTATAAAAGACAACAACAAAAATTACCTCAGTTAACCTCCCCCTTTCTGGCTGATTCAACACCTATGTAAGTGATATGTCTGACTTTTTTTTTTTTTTTAGAGTACTGAATTGTCTTAGTATCATGTACATATAGTCATTAACTTTCTTTACAATCTTTAAGCAAATATTCTAATTGTTGGCACACACAAATATATTATCTGCTTAACTTTAAATTCCATAGTATAGGTTAGCAATTTTTAAGGCTAACTGAACCTTGAAGTAGAGCTTATGCTCCAATGAGTTTGAGAGATCATTAGTTTAATTCGTCCTAGGATTTATCTGTTGGGGGTGGAAGTTAGAGATTGTAGATTAATGGGTTGTGTGTACATGTGTATGTGCGCGTAACTGCCTCTCTTCTGTTTGGCAAGTACATAATACATCTTAAAAGTGTCAAATATTTTTTGCCACAATGTTTGTAAGATGAATATAATCAAAATCCAGCTCTTGAAGAAATTTTATTTTCCTTTTACAAGTTCATGTTAACTTGGAAAAAATACAGAACTACTTAAGTTGTGAGAAAAAAAACCAAGTCTTTAATCAGAAAAGGTCCAATATCCGGTGGCTACAAAGAGCCCAGCACCAAGAACTTTATAGGGCCCACGCCCTGGGACTCTGGGTATCCCTGGGAGGATCACTGCACTAGATGATGTCTCCAAGGAACATTAGAATTTGGGGAACTTATATACCTTTGGGGAAACTGAGGACATGGAAGCATGATTAATTGACTTTACCATGGCTATAAGGAAATGGGAGTGTCTAAACTACACTGACAGTATACAATCAGGCTTGGGAAAAGAACCATAGCCAGGGGCTGGGTATCAGGAAGTGGCCTCACTCAGGGTTAAGTTTTCTTAGGAACAGATCTCTGATACAATGGAGGAAATCCAAGACTAAAAGGGTACTTAGCATTTGTTTAGATCTGCTAGCTCCACCTAAACCATGATCATCAATTATATTAAGGTCTATTATTCAGCCTGAAATGGCTAAGTCTGAGATCTTCATTGAAGGGAATTCTCAGGGGAACAAGGACAAACTTGGGGTCTCCAGCTTTCAAATTAACCAGATTTAGGGTCTCCAGACTCCAAGTTGACATTCATATAATTATTTAGCCTTTCATGTAGCTTTTTTAAAAACCAGATACCTATAGTGGAAATTTTTTAAATGAAATTAATTTAAATGTTTCATAAGATATGAACAGATCCCCAACTAGTATCAAAAAAAGTTTTGATTAGACCTGGGTGCAATTTCTCTCATATACTTAGTAGTTGCATTATCATAGGCAAATCATTTTGCCTGTTAGTGCCTTAGTTCCATATCTGCACAGGGGAATAATATGTACCATGTATTTCATCATGTGATATGGAAAAATTTTTTATAAATCCCAAAGAACTATGCAAATATATGTTTCTTTTTTAATGCATGTGGTCTTAGATATAGCTTAGTCTTTTAGATAGAGGTCTTTAGGCCTCTTCCTTCTCATCTGTAAAATGAAGAGATTGGAATTGTTAACTTAGAAAAAACGCAGAACTATTAAATAGTCATAAAACCACTCTTTAATCAAGGGAAAGGGGGATGAGGGCTACTTGGCCTCTTTTGCAGAGCTGCGCCTTGTGCAGAGTCTAAAAAATGAACACTGCTTCGCTCTGCTCCCTTATCCCCCTGGGAGTGACACTAGATGACTCCAAGGAACAAAGGAAATTGGGGAACTTATATACCATTTGGAAAGATCCAGGGGCTGGGAGAGATGATTGACATTATACTGACAGGATACAATCAAGCTTGGGAAAGGAATCATAGCTAGAGGCTAGGGTGTAAGGGAAGGGGATGCTTACACAATGGATACTAAAGGATAGTCCCTGCCCAGGTGTGTCCTTCTGGGTAAGGGTCTCAGATACAATGGGGAAGACTACCCAAGACAAAAAGGGTATTTAGCATTTATCCTGGGGTCCATTATTCAGTCTGCAACTGCCAGTCTGAGATTCCCTTCAGGGTGGATTCTCATGGGAACAGGGAACAAGCACAAACTTTGGGGTCTCCAACCTACAAGCTATTTCTAAAACTTGGGGTTCATCAGATCTTACTAAGCCACAAGTTTGGAGACTCTAGATTCCATGTCGATACAATCAACTATCTTTAATTTTTGTTTTATCATTTATATTTTATAATTTATTAGGGAAATAACATGTTTAGTAAAATGTCTGGAGAAATATTGACATTAGAATAAGTTCATGGTCTTTCAAAAGCATTACTCTGAAAGGAATAACAATCCGTGAATACATAAATTCCTGATATTTTTTAATCCTGTTTCACTGTGTTGACTCTGAAAAAACACAGAACTATTAAATAGTCAGAAAAGCCACTCTTTAATTAAGGACAGGGGTCTCAGAGCTGAGTAGGCCCCTACACAGAGCTGGGGCCACATGCCTACTGCAGAGTCCAAGGATTGAACTCTTGGTGCTCTGGGCCCTGGCCCCTTGGGAGTGCCACTCCGCTAGATGAGGACTCCTAGGAACAAAAGAAATTGGGGAACCTATGTGGCATTTGGGAAGATCCAGGGGCAGGGAAAGATGGTGTAAAGGAATGGACTACCTACAGTGAATCTAAAAGTATGGTCCCTGCCCATGTGTGTCTTCCTGGTGTTAACTAAAAAAACACAGGACTGGGGGCAGCTGGGTAGCTCAGTGAAGTGAGAGTCAGGCCTAGAGACAGGAGGTCCTAGGTTCAAACCCAGCCTCAGCCACTTCCCAGCTGTGTGACCCTGGGCAAGTCACTTGACCCCCATTGCCCACCCTTACCAATCTTCCACCTATGAGACAATACACCGAAGTACAAGGGTAAAAAAAAAAAACACAGGACTATTAAATAGTCAGAAAAGCCACTCTTTAACTAAGGACAAGTGTCTCAGGGCTGAGTAAGCCCCTACAAAGAGCTGGGGCCACACGCCTACTGCAGAGTCCAAGGATTGAACTCTGGGTGCTCTGGGCCCTGGCCCCTTGGGAGTGCCACCCTGCTAGATGAAGACTCCTAGGAACAAAAGAAATTGGGGAACTTATATACCATTTGGGAAAATCCAAGGCCGGGAAAGATCAAGCCAGGGAAAAGAATCATAGCTAGAGGCTAGGGCAGAGGTCAGCACCTTATGGCTCTCCAGCCATATCTGGCCCTTTTGAAGGCCAGATATGGCTCTCTCTGCAGGAGTCATAAAGTCAATTTTTTTTTCAGGCACTGTTACAGGAGTGCACACTGTGAGCACTGTACGGCTCTCATGAAATTACATTTTAAAAAACGTGGCATTTATGGGCTCACATGGCCAAAAAGGTTGCCGACCCCTGGGCTAGCGTGTAAGGGAAGGGGCTACTTACTATGGTCCCTGCCCAGGTATGTCTTCCTGGGAAAGGGTCTCTGATACTATGGGGAAGACTACCTAAGACAAAAGCATATTTAGCATTTACCTTAGGGGATCCATTATTCAGTCTGAAACTGCTAGCCTGAGATTCCCTTCAGGGTGGATTCTCAGGGGAACAGGGAATCAGTCCAAGCTTTGGGGTCACCAAATTACAAGCTAGTACTAAAACTTGGGGTTCATCAGATCCCACCAGGCCACAGTTTGGGGTCTCTAGATTCCACATCGACAATTGTCATATAGTTCTCTTCATATGTCATATTTCTCCCAGATTGATCATAATTTTCTTTAAAGGCAAGGACAAATTCTCATAACTCCTCATGTTTCTGAGTCAAAACACAGTAGTAACATGTGCAGTTAATACTCAGTAAATGTGGATTAAAAACAATGATAAAACCATAATGGTTATTATAATAACAACAATCCTTGTGTAGCATTTTAAGTCTCATTATAATCTTCTAAACAACCTTGGGTAGGTATGACTATCCTCATATTATAGATGAGGATACTGAGTCTAAGAGGCTAAGTGATTTGCCTGGCTAGAAAGTATCTGGGGTCATATTTGAACTTACATCTTCCTAACTCTAAATTCAGCACACCATCCACAAAGTCACCCAGTAAACCATATATGAGGATTTTTAAGCCCAAAGAGGTTAAACCCAGTATCAAAATATAGCAATTAATTAATAGAATAAAAATTTCTATCATGGACTGTTATATAAGCTGCCTATAAGATCAACTAAACCTTGTAGACCTGTACACTTCATTTGGTTTGAGAGATCACTAATTTTAACTACATCTAACATATTATTTGAAGCAAAAATATTAATATCATAAACTGGAGTACAATTTGGGCAAAACAGAAAAATGAAACCTAGTGACCACATCTTTCCAATATTTTCTCAATCCATCCAAAAGCAGTTTATAAAATCTTCTTTGAAATAAAGAACAAACACGTGCCCATCTCATTCTTTTTTTTTTTTTTTAAACATCAGGAGAACACTGTTAATGTTTAATATTTGATCATAGGCCAAGGTTTCAGTTTGTAAGTCTCAAAGGAAAAGAGTTTTGATAATTGAATGATTTCCGGCAGGGAAATGCATTCCTGAATCCACATGCATTCATTTCAAACCCAGTCTGTTGCCAAGAAGCTTATTTATTCTGTGTCTGGGGCTTTCCAGTTTAAATATAGTCCTTCTGCTTCATCACTGTGTCCACTTGCATTTGGTGTACAAATTGTTTTCTCATCGATTCTATGCCTTTGTGTATTACTTGAAGAGTATGTCATGGGGCTTATAAAGGGTCCAAGGTGACTCGAGCACTGTGGCACAAAGTGGTGAATGATTTTTCTTTAGAGTAGAATATTGAAACTTGTAACAAGGTTTTTAGCTTTATGAACAATAGTCAAAAAGCTTTTCTTGTCAGCAAGTTTAAAATACACAGTGCATCGGATTAGAGGGTGTCTTGGGTTGCTTTTCCTCCTCTCACTTTTTTTAAACTATATTTATTGTATTGTATAAACCAGCTCCTTCATTAATTACATTTCCTTAGATATAGTTTCCCTTTCAAAGGCAGTACTTGCCAGAAGTAGTATCATTTCTCCAAATCCTAGTGTTACTGTTCCAACTAGTCTGGCTCACCTCCCCCACCCCCTTTACTTAAACCTTTCATGTGTCATCTAAAATATATCAAATTAATAAGGTTCCCTTGAGAACTCTTAGTTTGTTTTATTAGTGGCTGGACTGAAAGGGAATTAAACAAATACAGTCTTTCACTATATGCACTTTTTATAGTAAACCAAGTAAGTGTTTAAAGAGAAGAAAATAAAATTGAATACAAATCCTGCTTTGATTATAGGATATTTAAAATTTCCAAATCTATTCTTTACCTGTTATTGTATACCAGTGGTTCCCAGACTTTTTTGGCCTAATGCCCCCTTTCCAGAAAAAATATCATTTAGCCTCCTGGAAATAAATTTTTTTTTTATTTTAATAGCAATTAATAGGAAAGATAAATGCACCCGTGGCCATCACCACTCCCCTGGATCGCTGCAGCACCCACCATGGGGCGGTAGCACTCACTTTGAGGATCACTGTTATATACTAATTAGGCAAGTCATTTTGCTTCTCTGACTCAGTTTACTCATTTGTAATGAGTTGATCATGATTGACTTGTGCTAGATGACTTCTGAGTTCCTTTCTAGATCTAAATCTGTATTCCTCTGTCCTTATTATCCTCTATTATCTTTCATATCCTTTTGACATCCACAGATAAACACACATATATAATAAAACCTTACACTTTTAGTCATAATTTTCCATAGTTACCACAGCAATAAAATACATTTTTCAAAGCCTTTGGTAAGAATGAATTGTGAAATACATAGAATGGTTCTTCCTTGGACCCATTCCTGACTTTTTTTAAACTTCAAAACCATGTTCCACTGCTTTTGACTCATCTAGGAACTTCCCTTAGGTCCTGGGGCCTCAGTGTCCTAGAACAGTTGATAAAGCACTGGGTTTAGAGTCAGGTATTCTAATCTGACCTCAAATACTAGCTCTATGACCAGAACAAGTGAATTAATCTCAATTTCCTCATCCATAAAATTAGAGGACAATAATAGAATCTAAACCCCAGAATTGTTGTGAGAATCAAAATGAGATGATAATTATAAAGCACTTGACACAGTCCATGGCACATAGAAACTGCTATATAAATATTAGGTATTCTTATTATTATTAAATTCCTCCCACACAACTGCTACTGTTATAGGGGTGCAAATGATAAACCCCTGGGTTAGGGAAGGAAAACTTTCTCAGGAATGAGAGGACTCCAAGCTTAGCTTAAAAGTAAAAAGAAAGATTTATTAGTAAGATAGGATCAGTGGCCAGCATGACAGCATGAGTGGAACAACCCTGGGGGGTTGCCCTCTACAACATGGCACAGCAGCACCAGTGGAGCAACTGTCAGGGGTTGCTCCCCGGAAGCTCCCATTCTGGGGTTTTTGTATCCTTTTCCAGAGTGTGGACATGACTTCTTGCACTCAGGCATTCCATGGATGGGGGGGAGGGGTGTCTGTCTGAGATCTCTAGGCTTAGGCTATCAAAGTGTGGCCGGGAGGTGTATCTCTTTTGTCTATCTCAACCTAAAGGATGTCCAAATATAATGAATGGTCTTTGCCTTGGGAGTCACAAGGGCTGGAATGGGGAAGGGAATTTCCCTGTTCACAGCCTGCCTGAGTTAAGGGGTACAGGGTCCCTGCCATCTCTGCACAATGTCCATGTCACTACTTGTACCTCATTGGTGAGTTCCTTTGATAACTAAATTTTGTGGAAAGGCCTGGGCTGATCTGCCTACATTTGGCTCCTAATCCTATTCCTGACTTCCATGGACTTCAAAACCCTGCCTCTAGCCTACTACTTTCATCCTTCACTTTTCCTTTCATCTTCCTTTTATGTGGGTCTTCTCAAAGTAGAATGTAAGCTTCTTCAGGACTAGAATTGTCTTTCTTTTTCTTTATATTTATATTCCCAAAGCTCAACACAGTGACTGGCACATAGCACTTAACAATTCTTATTTCCTTCTTTTCCATATTAGGCACTTAATTAAATAATTGAACTGAGAAAAGAAACTGAAAGAGGAATGCCAGAGATGTTTGGAGGTCAAAAACATTTATGTTCAAAGTATCATCCTTAGCTTGCTTGCTCCTCATATCATAACTAATCAGTTACCCAAAAATGTCATTTCTTTCTCTCCAGCTTCTCTTCCAAAAGTCTCCCTTTTACATACACAGCCACCACCATAAATCAGGTCTTAATAGATTATTGCAATAACCTTGAATCTGCCTATTTCAATACCTCTTTGTCAAGGACAAAAAAGTGATTCTCCTAAAGGAAAGGTTGACACATGTTGTTCATGTACTTAATAAACTCAATGGCTCCCTCTCAATTCTAGGATCAAATACAAACTCTTCTGTTTGGCATTTAAATCTATTTATAACCTCTCCTCTGTCTCTCTAGTTTTTTTAATATATTACTTCTCTCCATGCACTCTGTGGTTCAGTCATACTGACTTACTTGCAGTTCCTCTAATGTCATTCAATTTCCTGACTGACTCCCATGCCTGAAATTTTCTCCCTTATCCTTTACTCTGGATTCCTTTAAGACTGACATCAAATACCACCTCCTATAGATAACCTTTCCCTGTCCCTGTACCCCCATCCACATAGCTGCTAGTGCTTTCTACTCTAAGGTCACTTTCCATTTATACTGTATTTTATTTATACTGATTGATAAACATATTGTCTCTCCCATTAAAATGTAAGTTCCTCAAGAGCACAGTTATGGTTTTGCTTTTTCCTTTGGTACTTAAAATAATGCTTGGCTGTAGTAGGTATTTAATAAAATACTTGTTAACTGATTTGTCTGTCAAATCAGAAATCATTATTATAAATAAATATAAAAACCCTGGAGACCATATTTCTTTCTGATATAAATATCTTCAATGGAAATAGGATGATTACTTAAATTAAATATAGGAAAATGTCAAGCAATTAATGTAAAAGATTATATGGTACCTAAATACAGTCACATATATGTTCTCTTTTTTAAGCTCTTTTGTTTGTTTTATTTCATAAGAAACTCCAAAGAAGCAAAGTAATCTGTAATAGAATGATAACACTGGAATTTAGGTAGGAATCCTAGGAAGGCTACTTATTCTTCAGGTGACTTTGGAAATTTGGCTTTCTAGGTTTGGCTCTAGATAATGTCAGAAGTTCCTTCTAACTCTAAATGTTTTGTGTAGAGAGAAACTATTGGAAAATATTTGCTTTGTGTTGTTTTGAGGTTTGTTGATTTGGTTGAGTGTGTGTTTTAGAAATTTAAACTGGTTACATTTGTCTATATGCTACTAAAACTAAAAAAAAAACTATTTTTATGTAAAAGTCTTAATTCTTTAAGTTTTTTTGTTTGCTTAGCACTGTACAAACTAAGCTAAACAGACCCAGGCCCTGCCCTCAAGGAAATAAATTTATGCATGAGATGAATTGTTATTGAATTAAAATTCATTGAGCCTGCCTATATACTCTTTAGGGAATATATAGCTTGGTAATAAAACACAAGGTTTTTTCATTTTTGTTTCAATCAATTTTAGTTGAGGCTTTCACCTTTGGCTTTGCCTGGCTAACTTGCTTGTCATTATGCATGATAAAACATTTTTCCCCAAGGTCTCTAGTGAAAGGACTTGGCAGTTATCCTAATTATTCTTCCTTTGTTGCTCCTTGGCTTCCTTGTAGTCCCACTGACTTCTTCCCTTTGAAATTTTAACTTTACATGGGTCATGGCCTCTTTTTTCCCATCATTTTTTTCCCCAAGGTTTTCTTTGATGTGTAGCTTTATCCTCTATCTGGAATGATAACAAAACTAACTGACCAGTTAACTAAATAATGAAAAAAAATAATAGTTGATACTTATAATAGGTATTAAGGTTTGTTAAACTCATTATATACATTATTCTATTGCTCTCCACAACAATACCAGTATTGTTATCAATGCCATTTTACATAAGAGAAAACTGAATCTCAGAGAAGTTGTGACCTACTCATCATCACCTAGTTATCAGTTAATCTGTCAGGTACTGATTAAGTGCTATGTGCCCCAAAATGTACTAAATGCTATGAAGGGGGAAAAAAACAAAACAAAACAAAAAAAATCCTTCCATTTGACCTTTGTCCTCAAGGAGCTCATATTCCAATTCCAGAAATAACATGCAAGCATTCTGTATATGAGAGATATATATCATACATTGTAAATGGAAGTGATGCT
The DNA here is from genome assembly GCF_016433145.1 of Gracilinanus agilis. Classification (NCBI taxonomy): domain Eukaryota; kingdom Metazoa; phylum Chordata; class Mammalia; order Didelphimorphia; family Didelphidae; genus Gracilinanus; species Gracilinanus agilis. The sequence goes on along the minus strand of NW_025391353.1, from coordinate 27,602 downwards.
ATCAGAGGTAGATTTCAAACTCAAGTATTCTTCTCTCCAAATATATTATTCTTTCCATGGTACCGCACTGTCTATCCAAATCAAATTTCAGATTTACTAAAAGTCTTCTGCCCACAGGTGGATGAGTATATAAATGAATGCAGAGCAGCAAAAATGTCTGACTTTGCAGTTTTATAGTTAAGTTCACCTAACCCTAGTATATTTTAAAGTATCTATTACAAATCCTATATGAAACATAAATTCTAAAGAATATGTAGATGTCTCTCAGTAGTTTTTCCATGTGAAAATATTTTGTTTGAAATTCAATACAAAAGAGTATCTGTAGCTAGTAAAAGGAAAAATCTGATTCCCTCCAGATGAGTGAATTTAAAACCAAATTTTCTTACTGAAGAATAACAGAGTGCATAATATTATGCATGTTAAACAAATCAAATGTTTTATTTTAAAAGCCATGATGACTTGCTGATTATTCTTACACATTAAAACTTTTAAAAAATAGCACAAAACTCAAGACTATTTAATTAACTAGATATAGTAATATAGTAGAACTGTTAGATGGTAAAAATATTTTAAAGCAATTTGGAATCATGAAAATAAAGCAATTAATATAGTAATATCTTAAGAACCAGAATATGTGTTATTTGTCTTAAAACCCAAGGAATTAATTAGTATTTTAAAAAGTATTCCTGGGGCAGCTGGTGTTAGGGTTCAAAATGGGTGGCCTCCAGAGGAACACACGAGACAATGCAATCAAAGCAGGAGAAAGCTTTATTGCCAGTACGCACTGGGGAAACTCAGCAAAGAGAGTCCCGAAGCATGCATTCAGAAGAGGGAATATATATGTTTCTAGGATATAGGTGCCTTTGTCTTAGGGTAAGCTAATAGTTAGATAGAGGGAGTAGGGGATGCTTTCAGGTGCCGCAGGACATGATTCTTAATCTTCAAGGTTGTTCCGTTTAGGAGTTGTGTCCCTGGGCTGTCAGCCAGGAGTTGTGCCCCTGGAACCTTGAGTCAGAGAGATAACTGACCCCCTTGACCATGACGTTATCCAAAACCCCCTGCTTAATTGCCAAGTTTAGCTTTTTGGCCATAATATTCTTATAAGCTATAAACTATAATATTTCTATAAGCTTTTTTGGCTATAACACTGGGTAGCTCAGTGGATTGAGAGCCAGGCCTAGAGATGGGAGGTCCTAGGTTCAAATCTGGCCTCAGACACTTCCCAGCTGTGTGACCCTGGGCAAGTCACTTGACCCTCATTGCCTACCCTTACCACTCTTCCACCTATGAGCCAATACACCGAAGTTAAGGGTTTAAAAAAAAAAAAAGTATCCCTATATAGCAAACATTTGTAGCAGTACTTTTTGTGATAGCAAAGATTTGGAAACCAAACTGATTGGGGAATGTGTGATGAGTACAGAAAAGAATGGAAAGATATACATGAAATGATGAAGAGTGAAACAATAAATTCAAAAATGTAAATGGAAAGTATAACCACATACTAAAAAATCAAAAGTGAATGTAATAAAATGATAAAAATATCAAACAAGGACAATAGAATTATAATGGTGAACCTATGGCACTGCTCCCTTCCCCCTCTTACGGTGCTTACTCCTTCCCCTGAGTGGAGCACCCAGGCCACTCCTACGCAGACCACTCCCCTCCCTTTCTCCCTCACCTATCTGGGACTAGGGGCTCTAGGTTGGTGGGGGAGAGGGGTGTCTCCTCTCCCTCCACTGGGCCTGGCCCTACCCCCTAACAAATCTCCACTTTTGTTTCTTCCTTCCCTGCCAGCTGCAATCTAGGAGGTGACCCCACCCCCCCAAAGGCTAACTGCACACCTTCCTCTCCTTGCTTGGATCACAGCCCCCAGCTCAGCTGGATAGAGTTGCGGCTTCTCCTGGCAGTAGGAGGCAGCTTTCCTAGGGCAGGTGTGAGATGGCTAGGAGCCTAGCTCCCTACCCTCGAAAGCAATGGGGAGCACTACATTCAGGAGTGGGGGGCTGGGGGTTGGGGTAATGGTGAGCATGGAACAAAGTCTGGGGGGGGCAATCATTCAATAACCCTTCAAAATGTGGTGAGTAAAATTGCCATAAAGACCGGTCAAGACAGTTTTCTCCAGGGAAAAATAATATTTTACTAAATATTGATTGGCATGTAATCTCTTAATAAAATGGGTCATATTAGCCACCTCAGCCAAAACACCAGGAACTGGAGCAAGCAATAACCAGTAAATTGGGTCTATGGTATTGCTCAATGACAAAAGATTCTGAGGGACAGCTGACAGGGTCTTTTAAACCTAGGTGTGTCTTCCTTCTGTTTGGTCTGATTGTATGTCATTTGGACCTCTCCTGGCAAATATAAGACAATCTCAATAAATAGGCATTTTAATGCGGAAAAGGGTTACAATTACTTCAGCTCCTCCCTATTGGGAGATGGAAGTAATTTTTTGAAGATAGGATTAGTCCTCAGCTGGGGAAAGTGGGTTGACCTTCTTATGCAGTTGATCATACCCTCTCTGGCAATTAAAGAATATTCATTTGTTGATGTGTTTCAAATGACACTAGTAATTTTGCCTGGAAAATCAGAACACTGCTGATCAGGATCCTCCCATTTGGGTTTTCCTTAGTGACCATATCACCCCTCACTTAAATAAGAAAAGAGGAAAGGAGAGTTGTTCTTGGGGGTCAGGTCCAGCCCAAAGTGGTTCTTTGTTTATTTGTACAAATAAAAAAAATAAAAACAATTGTAAAAGCAGGGAGGATTAAAGCCTTTGATGAGAAGGCTTGCAGAATCTATTTGAGGGCTTCTCATTCACTTTTGATATTCAGCTCTCACACAATCCTCACATTGGTGCCAAGAAGCTGTACCCAGGTAAAATCATTAAACCCCTATTGGTGAGTTAAGGGGATGTCTACCTCAAGCATGTGAAGACTTCCCCCAACTGGATGGGCAGATAAGAAAACTGAAGAAGACTGAAGCAGGTACTGTGGAGTGCTTAGAGCTTGCTCAGACATCAAAAATGTCTGAGGTCATCCACTGCATTCCAGACCACTGGACTTTGACAATTCTAGAAGACAGTGAGACTGTCAGCCTTGTACATTTCCACCCCACATAAATCCAACATACTCACAAGTTACATTACATGATGTCATTGATCCTCTTCAAACACCAAGTAAAAACAAGACTCCCAGGTTAGCAAGTAAGTGCCTGAGGGGAGGGGTGCAGGTTGGAGAGGGATACTTGCCTGAGAAATGACGATTTGGCAAAATGGGGAAAAGAATGGAGTCTAGAGTAACACTAATTATTAAAAGATATAGCATAACATTAATTTTCCTCACAAGATTGTTGCTATTATTTATAATCTGCCAATTTTCAGGATATGAATTAAAACTTGAATTTCTCTTCTTACTAGTGATTTAGAGAATTCTTTCATGTGGCTGTAAATACTTTGAACTTCTTTGAGAATTATTTGTTCATATTTCTATAAGGTAATCTTTATAATTTGTTCATCATTTAAACAAAAATTAAGAAGAGCAAAATATTCCCTTAAATACTCTCCTACAAGGTATTTCTCATACATATTTTAAGATGAAGCAGTAGACATAATTAGGCTGAAACAGTAGGCTTTAGCAATGAATGCAATGAAAGCAATTACAGCAAAATGTAGTATAAAAATGTCATCAGAGAATTGTATGGCTAAAAAAAGAAGTCAGGCCTCTAATGTAGCAAAGATATCAGATCAATGTCCTTGTAATATCAAGGTCCTAGAAGAAGGTACCCAGCACAGTGGGTAGATTCCCTGTAGAAGATTTTCCAGAAAACATGTGCAACAGTTATAGACATTTAGACTGGAAGGATAACTCTCTGTGTGTGTCCTTGGAGAGAGTACCTACATAAATGAGATCATATATCTATTGAAATATTTACCAAGCAGTATGATACATTGAATTTGATGTAATAAATTCAATATGTCCTCTTTTTCTCTCTTGTTTTGAGCAATTTTATGATTTACTTTTTAGAAAAATGCTGAGAAATTCAGCAAATAATCAAATATAATCAGGCATCCTGATCCATAAAATACTTTCCCCGAAAGTAACTTTGTATGCAGTAGACATAGTATTAGCATTTCTTAATGCTAGTCAATATGATTGATGGTTTTCCTTTATGGCAGTCAGTTCAGTTTATTTTGGATTTTAGTCAATGAATTATTGCTCTGAGGTAAAAAATGGTAGTTTAAAATATCTGCCCCAAATCCTAAAACTAAAATAATGTTTTTAGAAATTTAGCACTTGTATGCATAAATCCCTGTGACACAATAAATCATGGCACATTTTTAGAAAGGTTGTTAAATACAAGGATAACAGTTTGCTTAGAAAAGACTAATTTGTTGCAAGTAATTTATAATGCAATTTATAAGCAATTAATTAGGCTTTTTAGCCATGAATTTGCTATTGTGCAGATATCTTTAAGGTTTTCACAACAATGTTATTTTAAAATATTGTATGTAGTAGTTTTAAGTGATTAAGGGGTCATTTGGACTTTGATTTTAAGTGCAGTAGTTCTCAAAATTTTGTATTAAATGTTGTTTTCTTTAGAAAAGTCTTTCAAAGTGAAGTTATTTGCATTTCAAACTTCATATATGATGAAAATGCTTATCTCTGAGAGGATGATAAAGAAATTAGGGAAGATTTTTTGGCCAAATATGGATAACCATTTTTAGTCATTCAGTTTGTCAGTACTATTTAACTTAGTATCCTTTCAATACTTCAATAGATATAAGATCTCTTTGGTGTGAGTACTCTCAACAAATGGACCACAGCAGATCCATGCTTAATCTTATACAATCAATCTACATTGTTAGGTAAATCCTTCAAATTTGCTTCAGATTTTTTTTTCTTTGCGATTTTTTACACTCACATGTACCAAGAGAGCACTCTCTTTATCAGAGCATACATTTTCTCAAAGAAAGAAACAGGTTAAGGAAAATTCTTCGGTTATCCAAATGAATCCTAGTTTTATTTCCCTACTTTATTTTCTCATTCATATAAGTCCATTTCCAAAGTTGAATATCTTCCAAGTTTTTCCTGTGTTTTTAATATCATTTTTATTGCGTTTTTCACAAATGATAACTTCTACTTTTGTCAGTATTTGGCCTCATTTAAAATATACTGACACAATTTTTTTTAATTTAAGTATTTTTCCATGGTTACATGATTCATTCTCTTTCCCTCCTCTTTTCTCTCCCCCCTCCGAGAGGAGACAAGCAATTCCAGTGGATTATACATGTATTATCACTCAAAGCCCAATTCCATATTATTTATTTTTGTAATAGAATAATCTTTTACAAACCAAAACCCCACATCTTATATCCATATAAACAAGTGATGCATCAAATGTTTTCCTTCTGTGATTCTACTCCCACAGTTCTTTCTCTCAATGTGGATAGCATTCTTTCTCATAAGTCCTTCAGGATTGTCCTGGATCATTGCATTGCTATTACTAGCAAAGCTGATTTTGTCCCACAATGTTTCAGTTTCTTTGTACAATGTTCTCCTGGTTCTGCTCATTTTGCTCTGCATCAGTTCCTAGAGGTCTTTCCAGTTCACACAGAAATCATTATTCCTTTCAGCATAATAGTATTCCATCACCATCATATATCACAATTTGTTCACCCATTCCCTAATTGAGAGACATCCACTCATTTTCTAATTTTTTTTTTCTTCACAAAGAGTATGGCTATGAATATTCTTGTACAGATATTTTTCCTTATTATCTCATTGTGGTAAAAACCTAGTAGTGGTATTTCTGGATAAAAGAGTATGCATTCTTTTAAAACCCCTTAGGCATAATTCCAAATAGACTTTCAGAATAGTTGGATCAATTCACAACTCCACTAGCAATGCATTAGCATCCCAATTTTGCCATATCCTCTCCAGCATGTATTATTTTTCTTTACTGTCATATTGATTAATCTGCTAGGTGTGAGGTGATAACCTCAGAATTGTTTTGATTTACATTTTTCTAATCAGGAGGGATTTAGAACACCTTTTCATGTGATTATTGATAGTTTTTATTTCTTCATCTGAAAACCACCTAGTCATATCCTTTGACCATTTGTCTATTGGGGAACGATGTGATTTCTTATACATTTAACTTAGTTCCTTATATATTTGGGGAAATTAGAGCTTTGTCAGAGAATTTTGTTATAAATTTTTTTTCCCAGTTTGTTTGCTTCCCTTCTAATTTTGGTTGCGTTGGTTTGGTTTGTGCAAAACCTTTATAATTTAATAAACCTTTATAATTTAATATAATCAAAATTATTCATTTTACACTTTGTAATGTTCTCTATCTCTTGCTAGGTCTTAAATTCCTTCCTTTCCCATAGATCAGACAAGTATATAATTCTATGTTCACCTAATTTATTTATGATTTCACTCTTTATAATTAAGTCACTTACCCATTTTGAATTTATTTTAGTATACTTTTGTAAGTAATTTTTTGTAAGATTAAGTCATTTTGTGTAAGATGGTGATCTAAACCAATTTTCCCAGCAGTTTTTGTAAAATAGTGAGTTCTTGTTCCCAAAACTGGGATCTCTGGGTTTATCTAATACTAACTTACTGATGTCATTTGCCCCTAGTCTATTCCATTGATCCAACTTTCTATCTCTTAGCCAGCACTATATTGTTTTTATACTCACTGCTTTGTAGTACTGATATTGCTAAGGCCCCCATACTTCACTTTTTTTTTTTCATTAGTTCCCTTGATATTCCTGATCTTTTATTCTTCCAGATGAACTTTCTTACAATTTTTTCTAATTCTTTAAAAAAAATCTTTTTTGGTAGTTTGATAAGTATGGCACTGAATAAGTAAATTAGTTTAGGTAGGATTGTCATTTTTATCATATTAACTCATCCTACCCATGAACAATTGACGTTTTTCCAATTGTTTAGATCCAGTTTTATTTGTGTGAAAAGCATTTTGTAGTTGTGGTCATATATATACATATATATATATACATATACATATATATATATATATATAATTCCTGAGTTTGTCTTGGCAGATAGATTCCCAAATATTCTATATTTTCTCTTTCTAACTCTTGATGCTTGTTTTTGTTGAAAATATATAGAAATGCTGATGATTTGTGTGGGTTTATTTTGTATCCCACAACCTTGCTCAAAGTACTAATTATTTCTACTAGCTTTTTAGTTTATTTTCTAGGATTATCTTAATATACTGTCATATCATCTGCAAAGAGTGATAATGTAGTTACTTCATTGAGCATTTTTCTACTCTAATTGCTACCATTGGCATTTCTAATACATTATTAAGTAATAGTGATGATAAAGGGCATCCTTGCTTCACTCCTGATCTTCTTGGGAAGGCTTCTAACTTATCCCCATTGCAGATGATACTTGCTGATGGTTTTAAATAAATACTTTGTATTATTTAGAGGAAAGGTCTTTTATTCCTATACTTTCTGGTGTTTTTTATAGGAATGGATGTTGTATTTTTTCAGTCTTTTTTTTCTGCATCTATTAAGATAATCATGTGATTTCTTATAACTTGATTATTGATATGGTAAATTATGTGGATGGTTTTCCATTAGGTTAAACCAACTTTGCAATCCTGGTATGAATCCTACCTGGTCATAGTGAATAATCCTTGTGATGACTTCCTATAGTCCAGGGGTCGGCAACGTATGGCTCTCAAGCAATATCTGGCTCTTTTGAGGGCCAGATATAGCTCTTTTTGCAGGAGCCATAAAGTCAATTTTTTTCAAGGCGCTGTTACAGGAACACACACTTACAGGAGCGCGCATTGTGAGCACTGTAAGGCTCTCACGAAATTACATTTTAAAAAATGTGGTGTTTATGGCTCTCACAGCCAAAAAGGTTGCCGACCCCTGCTATAGTCTCTTTTCTAGTAGTTTATTTTAGATTTTTGCATCTATGTTCATTAAGGAGACTTGTCTGTAGTTTTCTTTCTCTGTTTTTGTCTTCCTGTTGGGGAATCTACCATATTTGTATCATAAAAAGAATTTAAAACTCCTTCCTTGCTTATTTTGTCAAAAAGTTTGTGTAGTATTGAGATTAGTTGGTCTTTAAATGTTTGATGGAATTCACTTGTGAATCCATCTGGCCCTGGCGATTTTTCCTTTTTTTTTTCTTTTTTTTAAAATAATTTTTTATTTTTAGAAAAAATTCCCCTGGTTACATAAGTCATGTTTTTACTTTACCCTTCACCCCCTTCACCCCCTTCACCCCCCTATCCCCAGGCTCCCCCCCTTCCCCCGCCATAGCTAATTCACATTTCCACTGGTGTGG